>NW_016814960.1:478064-523815 GCF_001698545.2 Rhinopithecus bieti | reverse complement strand
AGAGAGAGAGAGAGAGAGAAGCTAACATTACTGAATGCCCTTTGTGTGGGGTTTGGATTGCTAAGAAGAGGAGAAGGAGAAAATAAGATGATGCATGAAGGCAAAAGTCATACTTCACCTTTTTCATTCCTAACAATGTCACACATTAATTAACCAGTTTACCTCTCTGTCAGATCCGTGGTTTGTTCCTCTAACACAGGAAGAGAAGCAGTGCTCTGTGCCTCTGCTCCTTCCCTCTTATTCAGCCTCTTATCCCAGTGGGTCACAGGTGGTCCCGAACCAGCAGCATCAACATCCCCTGAGAATATTTTAGAAGTGCACATTCCCCAAGCCCTGCCCTGCCCTCCCTAATCAGGGGTCTGAGGTGGGGGTAGGTGGGAGGAATCTGTGCCTTAACAAATCCTCTGGTGGTTCTGTGTGTGTGCATGCTGTCCTAACCAAACTCCAGGATGAGGACTGTCTGTCTCAACAGGTGTGCAGTGCCCTCCCTCGCGGATTCTGCAGAGCTTTTGTCAGAAGCACCCATGCCAGCCACCTAGAGTCACCTGCGTAACGCTGATTTGTCACTTGAGGCTGCGCTCAGGGAGCAGCTGCCTCTTATTTCTAGGGGTTGTTCTGCCCTTTTGCCACCTTGTACTGGGGTCTATGAGCACCTGTGGACAGGGATGAAATTACCATACTCATCTCTGGATTCTAGCACCTAACTTAGTGACTGGTCCAGCATAGCCACCTGATAACCTCTTGCTGAAATACTACAGAACAGAGGCAACATAATATAGTGGGAACTAGTGTTAAACCAGAAGCCACAAAGCTCTCAGTTGAAAACCAGGCTCCACCACTGTGTAGTCAAGTAGCCTTAGGCAAGTCATATCTAAAAGAAAGATCCATTTGTCTTTTTCTTCACGTTTTCCACAAAGCTACTTTCTGGTGAGGATTGCGTGAACTTAATCTCTGAAGTTCCCAGGATGGCCATAGACCTTTATCTGTAAATCCTAGTAAAGAGAAAAACGAAAAAGGAGACAAATGTTCATTGAAAGGCACTGTTCTAAGTGCAGTGGATAGAGCCTCAAGCTGATCAGAATATGCTATTTTTCTTTGGTCCTAGAGTTATTAAATTTGCTTCTTCAAGTAAGTTAAAATAGACTTATCTCTTATTGATTTATCATAACTAGAAACCCACCTCTAATGAGTTTGTGTAGGTGAGAATATTCCCATGTGGAGTGAACTCAGAGTTGAATTTGTAGGTGGACCTCTGGGGTGCGCTGGCATTGCTGAGTACAAACCCGGGATCAAGGTTAGATGTGGGGTAGGCAAGGTTCTAATGAAAATGTGCTTTGATACCTGGCTAAATTTCTTGGCCTTTCCTCTCAAATGGCAGCTGAGTTGGGGCTAGCATCAGCTGTCATCACTCTCATAGAATCCTGGTCGGCACAGCCATCAGGAGCACTCGGAGGGCAAGTAGGCGGAGATTGGCAAGTCCTGGGAGCTTGTCCTGTTGCTGATGTCTTTGCCCCCAGAGAACTGAAAATGTCCACTCCAAAAGTCTTGTCATGCATGTTGAATTCTGTCGGCTTTTGCGGGTGAATTAGGAGGGATTGAGATTAGTTCTTTCCTGCATCTTATTTCTTCTGCCTAGCCCTGAGTCTGTCTACAGAGAGAGGCTGGAGACATGATGGGTGGGTCTCCTCCAGCTCCCCCTTTCCTCCAGTCTAAGGGGGCTTCCCTTGTGGTGGGCTCTTGGATACCCAAGTACATGTGTTGCCAGTGCTGATTAGTCACACGGCGTGTAGCTGTGGTGGCTGTCAGAACCTGGCATGGAGCCTTGTTTTCTGGTTCTGCTAATGAACCAAGCTTGAGCCAACGAAGACAGATTATTCCTGATTTGTTTATAAGCTTACAGGAGAGTGGAAACAATCTCTCCAGCCAAGCCTCCTTGGGCCAGTTGAAGTGAAACCAAGGATTGTCCACTTATCTCAGTAATTAAGGCACAAAGAGACCCATGCTGTTTGGGTCTGACTTTTCCAAATCTGAGGGATGATGGTTTTAGCAAATTCAGTGTGTACCAGGTCTTTGATTCATTGTGGTCATTCAGTCGTTTCTGAGTCATTGCTGGACAGCAGAAGCAGACAGCTGAGCACAGCTCAGAAAACCATAATGTGCTGAGCAGCATTACAGCTTGTTTTGCTTAATATTTATTCTGACTTCATTTCAGGTACAAGTCCAGTGTGTTTGCTGTAACAAGTTAGCGTGATGAAATATGGAAAAACCTATTTGCCTCTGTCTTCACAATTTGCACAAAGCCCCTTTCACAATTTGCACAAAGCCCCTTTCTGGTGAGGACTGTGTTGCACTGATCTCTACACATTTTCCTGGCATGCAGTGCTGTTTGGCCCTTTATGGGCACAAAGACCCTGTGTCTACCTTCCCAGTGAGCTGCATAAGAGACTAGGCACAGTGGAGACACATACAAGGGTGAGTATTTATTCTATAGAAAAACCAAGATTCATAAATAAAAGCAGAGACCAGTCTATTTTCTTGATATTTTATTCATGATGCTGGAAAAGAACCTTTAGTAACCATGAATTGTATAAGACAAAAGGGTAGGTAGACTTTTCTCAAAAAGCTCATGGCCTTGTTAAATAGCTACAGAAATTGATCATAAATGCCAGGTGGAAATGCTTGTTTCTTGACAAGAGTCTTCATTGTCCCAAACAAATAAACAGCAGAGAAGTGATTTGTTTACTGGGCTAAGCACTCTGCAAAGCCTTAAAAAGGCTGTTTCCTTGTAAGGTAAGTGGAAAGTGTGGGGGATAAATGTCAAAAGGTCTCACAAAAGCCTTGAATTAAATGGTAGAAATAAAACAAAAAAAGAGGCTAAAGCACATGTGATATGACCATGGGGCATCTTTAACCAAAGGAGGAAAATGTGATTTTGTCTACATGTTGGCTAAAAAGAGCAAAAGCCAGTAGACAGGAAGCTGGGCAGATGGAAATGTATTAATATAATGGAGAGGGAAGCTGAGGCCAAATACTGAATGCTGGACAGTTAGCCAACCCTTTGGAAAGCCTGAGGCAAGAACACATGTGGAGAAGCCTGGCATTCCTGAGAGCTCATGGGCTTTTAATAGGAAAATCTGTGAATAGCCCAGAGACCTTGTATAGCCCAGAGAGGCATTTGAGGCTCTTTTGCAGCCGCCACTCACGGTCAGTGACTTGCTTATTTTCTGAGCCCCCGGCATGCGTGTCAATGTGAGGTGGTTTTCATTAAACCTGAGGATGACAGAAAGATACAGACAGTCCAAAGGCATTGAAGGACATACTTGTCTTGCCCCGAGTCTCTACTTCCTCAATAGCTCTTTCCATGTCCTCAATCTGGGGACCATGTCTACCATCCCCTGGGAACATGGGAGAGAAGGGAGAACTGAAGGAGATGGAGAGAGGCCAGAGACTACTTGGCCTGGAGTCTTGAGGGGCTTCCTTTTTGAAGAAGTGGAATAAAATTAAAACATTTCATGGTAAAGGAAATTGGGTCAACATTTCCACATCCATCTTTCCATCTGCTTTTGCCTGAATTTCTAGGTGCTTTCTTTGGTAAAGTTTTCTGGCCATCTTAGGAGGGCTCCATGCATGATGTGAGTGCTTCAAGAGTTTTGAAGTCCCCTGGGGGAAAGGACAACAAATAAGCATGCTTTTGGAAGAGTTTTGTGAAGAAGCCAATATCCTGGAGCTAATGGGATGCCACAGGGCAAGTGTGTTCTGGGATCAAGAGAGATATAATGTCACCACCAGGGAATCCCAGTGAGGAGGCGTGGGATTGTCTTGGATTCTCCTCTGCATGGTTGGTAGCCTTTTAGGTAGGACCACCTCTTTGCTGGTCACTGTCTGCAGGAGCATTTCTTCCCCGTCTTCGTTTTGATGGGAATCACCAAGTCACCTACTTCAATGCAGTCTCTGCAGGTGGATTTGGGAGTCAGAAGCTGCAGGTGAAGCAAGAGACAGTGCTGCCAGTGTGGTGGGAGTGTGAAAGGAAGGCATTGCTCTAACATCATTTCTGTATGCCAGGCTGTGCACCCATCAAATTTGGGGTGGCGATCCTTTAGTGGAATCTCTCGGTTCTACAAATAAGAAACTGGATGGTGGTAGTTAAGTAGCTTTTTTTTTTTTTTTTTTTTTTTTTGAGACAGAGTCTCGCTCTGTCACCTGGGCTGCAGTTCAGTGGCGCGATCTCTGCTCACTGCAAGCTCTGCCTCCCAGGTTCATGCCATTCTCCTGCCTCAGCCTCCTGAGTAGCTGGGACTACAGGTGCCCGCCACCACGTCCGGCTAATTTTTTGTATTTTAGTAGAGATGGGGTTTCACCGTGTTAGCCAGGATGGTCTCGATCTCCTGACCTCGTGATCCACCCACCTCAGCCTCCCAAAGTGCTGGGATTACAGGCGTGAGCCACCGCGCCCGGCCTAGTAGCTTTCTATGAGACAGTCATAGGCATTTCCCTGCCAGAGACTTGGACAGAAACATAGGCATTTCCCTGCCAGAGACTTGGACAGAAATTATGTTGGTGGAAACTGAATGTTTCAGTCCATTTTCTGTTGTTTACAACATAATACCTGAAACCGGGTAATTTATAAGGAAAAGAAATTTATGTCTTACAGTTATGGAAGCTGAGAAGCCAAGGATCAAGAGGGCTGTGTCTGATGAGAGCCTTCCTGCTAGTGGGGACTCTGCTGAGTCCTGAGGCTGTGCAGGGCATCCCACGGCGAGGGGGTTGAGTGTGCTCGTGTGCTAGGTCAGGTCTCTCTTTCTCTTGTTATAAAGCCATCAGCCCCACTCTCATGATAACCCATTAATTTATCCATTTATGCGGGCAGAGCCTTCATAATCCAATCACTTCTTAAAGGCCCTGTCTGTCAACACTGACACGTTGGGAACCAAGTTTCAACATGCATTCTGGAGGGACCATTCAAACCATAGCTCTGACGTTATGGAAACTCAGGTCCCAAGGAGAGTAAAGGAGCTATTTCCAGGAGTAATTCCCATCAGAACCCAGGCACAGAGTGACCAGTGAGAACTGGGGAGAACAACACTCAGGGCCTCGATGTGACATGAGTGTTGCTAGAATGAGAGGCTGTTTTACAAAGAATGGGCTTGTTTCACAGGGAGGAGAGAAGTCTTGAAAGTTTGAGGAAAAGTTGAGGAAAAACAAAATTGTGTAGAAATCCATGACCAGAAAGAGTGGGTATAATAGGAAGGGCTTCCATGGTGCTAGTGCACAGATCACACAAAGTAGCCCAAGGACAAGGTCACATCTTGAGCTGTCTACAGACATGTCCTCGGGCTAACAACGAGGACTCTGACAAGGTTTTAAATCAGCTTAGTACCTGTTGCTTCTCCTAAAGGGAGAATGAAACAAACAACAGCAACAGCGAGGACAGGTAGGGACACTGTTGTCATGCCCAGTGCTGAGGAACAGGAAGCCCAGCATGCCTTTCTCTAATGCACCTGCCTTCAGATGTAGGTGGACTCTCAGTTGTCACAGATGACCACAGCCTTTCCCCCATCCAAACTCTTGTCCTTTCCCAGACTCCAGCCATCTTCAGAGATGTCTCATGTGTGTTCCTAAGCAACGCCAAGTTCATACCTTTGGATGCTGTCACTTGACCACTGCTGTCTGTTTCTACAGGAGCCTGTTGACATTGCTGCCCGGGGCTGCCCACAGGCCGTGTGGTCAGAGCTGTAGACCATGCAGCTGCTGCATCCTCACAGAAGCAGAATTGCTGACCACTTCCAATCTGTGACAAGTGCTGTTTACTGGGGCAGGAGCCTCTGCCTTCCTCCCAAAGTCTCTTGCTGTTTTGGCTCCGAGCGAAGGCCTCCTCCTTCTAAATGGACTCAGGCCCTTGGACTTTCAGAATAGCCAGGCTACACACTTGCCAGGGGCTCAGGCTTGCCTTGGTCCAGTTAGAACCCAGGTTTCCTGCCCCTGAGTCCCTGCCTTCGTCAGCGTTACTAGGAGACAGGGCAATGACAGGAGGAGTCCAGAGGGCAGTATGCAAAGCTGTGATTAGTGATCATCCCCAGGAGGGAGATGGCCCCTCAGCTGAGTCACCAGGACTGCAGGAAGACATGCCTCAGAAAGTTCCCAGGACAGGTAGACAAGACTCCAAGCAGTGATACTAGGAATGGGAGAGCAAAACACCCACGAGGTGAGAAGATCCTTAGAAGGGAATTTACTGCCCAGGTACATGGGAGTGACAAGGAGAGTCCCCTTTGAGTCCAGGGGACTGCACAGGGCACCTGCCACCAGATGCACTCCTCCCCTTTCTGCCTTTTCTTAGAGTTGACTTTGTGGGAGGCTTCAACAGACTCCCTCTGGGTTTGTGCGTGTCGTCTGAAATGATAAAATTTTGTTCTTCTTTATCGCTGAATAGTACTCCATTGCACATATAAGCCACATTTTCTTTCCCCACTCATCCACTGATGGACACTTAGGTTGACTCCATATCTTTACTCTTGTAAGTAATGTTGTCATGAACTTGCACGTGCAAATATCTCTTCAAGATACTGATGTCAATTTCTTTGGACACATACACAGAAGAAGGATTGCTAGATATGTTTTCAGATTTCTGAGGAACCTCCATACTATTTTTCCTAGTGGCTGTACCAACTTACATTCCCACTAACAGTGTGCGAGGGTTACCTTTCTGTACATTCTCAGCAACACTTACCTTTAATCTTTTCAGTAACAGCCATTCTGATAGGTGTGAGATGGTATCTCATTGTGGCTTTAATTTGCAGTTCCCTGATGACTAGTGATGCTGACCATTTTTAAATGTAGCTGTTGGCCATTTGTATGTCTTCTTTTGAGAAATATCTATTCAGGTCTTCTGTCCATTTTTAAATTGGATTATTTGGGTTTTTTTGTTGCTATTATTTGAGTTCCTTATATATTTTGGATATTAACCTCTTGTTGGATACACAGTTTGTAAATATTTTCTCCCATTCTGTGGGTTGTCTCTTCCCCTGTTGACTGTTTCCTTTGCTGTGAAGCTTTTTAGTTTGATGTAATCCCATTTGTCTATTTTTGCTTTCGTTGCTGTGTTTTTGGAGTTCTATCTAAAACAATCATTGTCCAGACCAATGTCATGGAGCTTTTCTCCTGTTTTCTTTGAGTAGTTTTATATTTTCAGGTTTTACATTTCAGTCTTCCATTCATTTTGAGTTGATTCTTGTAGATAGGATGAGATAAGGGCCTAATTTCATTCTTCTGCTTGTAATGAAATAACCCAGCCACAGAAAGACACATACTGCCTGGTCTCACTTATATATGAAAGCAAAAATAGTTGAATTTATGAAAGAAGAAAATAGATTGGCAGTTATCAGAGGTAGGGTGTGGCAGAGGGTGAGGGGATGGAGAATGGGGAGATGTTGGTCACAGGGTACAAAGTTTCAGTTAGGCAGGTAGAATAAGTTTTAATGATCTATTGTATAGCAGGGTACTGTAGTCAATAGCAATGTATTGTGTACTTAATAATTGCTAAAAGGATATATTTTGAATGTTCTTACCACAAAGAAATAATAAGTATATGAGGGGATGGTTATGTTAATTTGCCTGATTTAATCATTCCACAATATAAACATGGACCAAAACATCACACTGTATCCCATGAATGTTACAGTAGTCCCTGTTGTCCATAGGGAATACATTCTAAGACCTCCAGTGAATGCCTGAGACTGAATAGCACCAAACCCTATATATACTATGTTTCCTATGCATACATATCTATGACAACGTTTAATTTAGAAATCAGGCACAGTAAGAGACTAATAATAATTAATAATACAATAGAACAATTATAAAATATACTGTAATAAAAGTTAAGTGCATATGGTCTTTCTCTCTCTCTCTCCCTCTCTCTCTCTCACACAGTATTTTCATATTTTTATACTGCAGTTGACCATGGGTTACCAAAACCTGGGAAAGTAGAGCTGAGAATAAGGGGAGTGCTTCTGTAGATCTATTATTTGTCACTTAAAATACAATAAAACAAAACAGACCCCTCGCCCTATAGGGAGGTGGATCAGGCAGGGATTTATTCCCCTGGCTCTCTCTAGCACTGTCTAGGTCCCTCCCTCAGAAGTCACTGCCCACCTCCAGGCCACCACTCTCTGGGCTCTAGGGTTCTGGTACCTTCCTCCTCCCACCGCCTTTCCTAGTCTGAGGGTGATAACATCTCTGCTGCTGCTGGTTCTGTCATTCCCCACCACCCCCCACCCCGTCCCCCCATCTACACCTACACTGTCATAATTGGTCCCTTTGTAAATAACCGTTCTTGAATCATCCTGTTTCCTGTTGGGATTCATCCTGTTACAGGAGCTATCTAATGACCTCTGATTGTAAAAAGGAGCATACAGCATGGAGGGCACATAACTAAGAAGTCCTATAGAGACTGGAGGGACCTTGTGATCAAAAAGAAGAATCTTTGAATGACATGGATTAGTAAATGCTAAACACCTTGGAACTTTTTAAAAAAAAATGTAAAAAAAAAAAAAAAAATCATGGAATTAAGGAGAGATCCACTGTTTGAGAAAAGTAGTGAAACTCCAAGAGCAATTTCAAATCAATACCAGGAAGCATGTTTTCATAAATCTATGGCAGATAGAAAGAGCTGTCTTGAGAAGGAGCAGCATGGCCAGGGGTAGTGTCGTTTAACCCCTTGGCTGGGATGCTGGAGAGGTGATACTAATTAGATACCTCCTTGTTCTTCAAACTCTCCAAATCTGCACGTTCTTTTACAAGGCTGGAGGTTCTATTTCTTCACAGAAGGCCGTCGACCTGCTATAAGTGTGTCAAAATAGTATTCCATGATGCTAATCCTGAAAACAGACAGGACTTAGATTTTGTAGGGCCTCTGTCTGTTGTGATCTTTTGGTCATGGCCAGGATGAGGGGGAGAGTGCCTGGGGGCGTGTCTGTGGCATTTCAAGACAGGACCAGGTGTTTGGGAGAGATAGGGTGAGGCCAGTCACCAGCTTCCTTGGAAAGGGCTGGCTTTGTTTGATTCCTCCAGCCTCAAGGGAGAGGTGGATGCCTGCTCAGAGAGACTTGCTTCCTACTAAGCCCCCTGCTGGCTGTGCGTGCCATTCGGCTCGTTGGATTGTTAAATGAATCTGTTTAATGTGACTGAGCTGCCTGTGCCTGCCAAACCCAACTCCAGACAGCAGCGATATTTCACACACCAACTGCACCCATGTTAAAGGGCACTGGGAAAGCTGTGAGAGCCGCAGAAAGAATTGTTCTTTATCTGAACAACCTTTGGTGAATGTCGTTTTGTTTCAAAATCAGTTTATTTGATGTTCTACTCCCTTCCGGCTTCCCCCGGGAAGCAACACAATCAATTTCTCCCGGGAATGGGAAGCCCAATATAGAAGATGGTTTCCTTTTCCTGAGAATGTATGGAGAGCACATTTTCTAAGTTTTGTTATTATATAATAATGTTTTGGCTTTGAGAAAAGGTAGAACGTGTTTAACTTGTGTATAGAATATTTATCCTGCAGAATGTTATTGTTTCTCTTTCATGGGTCCTGCTCAGTGTCTAGGATGATGCAATTTGTGTTAAAAGTCCCACAGTCTGACCAGAAAAGATTTAGATTTTTGTATTGCCAGTTCTGTTGACCCTAAGCAAGATAGAGGCATTACAGCCAGTGGCAGTTACCTTCCCCACCACAGACCCCACTTACTAGGTAGTGGTTTTGAAAGGCCAGGACCAAGGAGCAGCAGGCCCCTGGCTGGGAGTGGTGCCACACTTGAGCAGTTGAGGCAGGACCCAGGTGGTGGGTGCTGCCCCTGTTCAGGTGTTACAGGAAAGGGGTCCCGATTCAGATCCCAAGAGAGGGTTCTTGGATCTCATGCAAGAAAAAATTCAGGGCGAGTCCACAGTGAAAACAAAAGTAAGTTTATTAAGAAGGTAAAGTAGTGAAAGTACAGCTACTCCATAGACAGAGTAGGGCGTTCCCAAAGTAAGCGGAGGAATGCGTCCACCCTAGATACAAGACTCATTTATATAGGATAAAAAAGACCATGGGGAGATGTGCTCTGCTACAAGGGTTTGTGATAAAGGATTAATTTTCTTAATTGCTATATTTTGCAAGAATCGATACTATTTTCTTTAAAGCAAAATTAGGAATGTGTTTGTTCTCAAGATATTGAGATATCAGGACACTCCCAAATCTGGGTCTGTTTAGTTGACATTATCAATCTGTTCCCTTAACTGCAAACATCTAAAGGCTAGGAATACCTAACTTTCTGGGAATGCAGCCCAGCAAGCCCAGCCTCATTTTCCTAGCCCTCACTCAAGATGGAGTCACTCTGGCTTGAATGCCTCTGGTGCAGGATATGCCGGGAGATCTATATCCACCCCCTGGTTTTCCACATAGAGTAAGGAACCAACTCTTTGTCAAAAAGATTAATATCATAGGATCTCTAGCCAAATTCACCCTTAATAAATAAGTCCAGAGAGTAATAATAATAATAATAAAAAAAAAGTGGGGACCAGGTAGGATTAGCAGGAAGGGCAGAGGGTACTAGAACTATTTTTCCTTTGGAGCCTCTTCCATTAGTGAGGGTGCCTCCTTCATATTTATTTTTGGTGCTAGGTTTTATAGTGCTCAACACATAGACCTGGGCTGGAGGCTGTGGAGAAAGGACAGAGGCCATGTGCAGCTGTTTATTCCAAAAGTCAGTTTCCAAGGGCTGGCCTAACCCTGAAGGTGGATGGTTCAAAATATCTCATTTTTTGTGAGAAATAAAGGTTCATGATGCATGTCATTATCTCTACATTCACTCCAAGCCCTCTGTGGGTATGGCAAGACCACTTAGAAATTGCTATAACAGGTGAAATGATGATCATCAATTCATTACTTCCGTAAGTAGGAAGTGCTAGTAAGTTGAATCTAGGTCATTGGGATGACTGGAGATTGAGGTTCCTCCATCCTCATCTGCCCTTATGCAAGAAGGCCATAAGGAAATATGTTAAGATGTGTCAACTTTCTTTAAGAACGTTCCTAAACTTTACATAAACCCTTTCAAATGTAGACCCCAGGTCTTATTTAAATGATAAAAGTTTAGATGCATGACAACAGAAAGGCCTTTGAGCCCACTAACGAACAGCTACATGGTGGAAAATTCCAGCCACCTAATTCCATTCACCCCGATCCCATGATGCTTTTCTCTTTTTGCCTCCTGATAGGGTTTGGCTGTGTCCGCACACAAGTCTTATCTTGATTTCCCACGTGTTGTGGGAGGGACCTGGTGAGACATAATTGAATCATGGGGGCAAGTCTTTCCCATGATGTTCTTGTGACAGTGAATAAGTCTCATGAGGTCTGATGGTTTTATCATGGGTTTCTACTTTTGCATCTTCCTTATCTTCTCTTTGCCTGCTGCCATCCATGTAAGACATGACTTGCTCCTCCTTGCCTTCCGCTATGATCATGAGGCTTCCTCAGCCATGTGAAACTGTGAGTCCAATTAAACCTCTTTCTTTTGCAAATTGCCCAGTCTTGGGTATATCTTCATCAGCAACATGAAAACGGAAGAATACACCTCCTTTCTTCAATTAAAACCTCACATACCTGACTTTATAATGCTTTGTGCTGATGAAACTCTCTCTATTTATAAGATATTTCCCTAGGTATATCCCTAAACCCAAGAGAGCAGCACCAGGAGGGAGGTGGCTGAAATCTCTATGGGACTGACAAGTGAGCTGAGACTCAGAGCAGTTAAGGGCTTCTAAGGTGACACCACCAGTCAGTGGAAGGGCCTGGGTTATGGCTGGACATAGGGGCTGAGAAGAGTGGGTGGCAAGGAAGCACATGCTAGGAGGAACCTTGGGTGTCACAGGGAGAGGAGAACATTTAGGGGGGTGTGTCCACCCAGGGTCTTTGGCTGAAAATCACATCATTGGACACTGGTTTTCTTTAAAAAAAAATTCACTGAAAAGATACTGAAGAGCTCCCCAAACTCAGTAGAGTTGAATGACTTGGCCACACGAAGGACAGGCCCTTGGCAGCCTGGCCAAGCAATCACAAACAACCTCCACTAACCTTCTGTGCCTCTCCTTCTCTGGCTTCCACCAGCATCTACTGGGCACCGACCACATGCCAGGCATAACCGTGGGATCCAGGCAGACAATAGGGAACTGTAAAATGCCCTGTCTTCAGAGAGGACAAATGCCAGGAGATGGGAAGAGCTAAGATGGAGGATGATCAGGTGAGTGTGGAGAGGTTACAGCCTCAGTGTGGCCTCTCTGATGAAGTTTAAGCTGAGACCTGAAAGGAGTGAGGAGCTACAGGAGTGGCTGGGGAAGGAGTATCCAGGCCTCCAGCAGGACTGAGGTTGGCTTGTATGTGTATAAACATATACGTAAGTGTGTGTGTATAAGTCAATATAGATATATAATTTGAGTTCCATGTATGTGTATAAACATACATATACAAAAATATATATGCTTAATATAATATACAATATATAATATAATATATGTATATTTAGAGAGACAGAAGAGAGGACTGTACATACCCAGTTTTTCCTTAATATCTTGGGGAATTGGTTCTAGGACCCTCAAGGATACCAAACACTGGTGCTCACATTCCTTATTGCTAATAGTGTAGTATTTACATATAACCTACATTGTTTAGGAAATGATGGCAATAAAAAACATGTACATACTTAGTACGGACACAATTTTTTTTCACATATTTTTGATCCCTGATTTGTTGAATCCATAACCGGAAATCCGGGGAGATGGAGGACCGACTGTGTGTGTGTGTGTGTGTGTGTGTGTGTGTGTGTGTGTGTGTGGAGAGAGAGAGAGAAAGAAAGAGAGAGAGATTTAACAGAAAAGAGACTTACTGCAGAAGAGTATTTACTCCAACTTTAATGTTAGGAGTGAGAGTGTGTATGTGACTTCCATAGATCTTAATAATACATATTTGAAGTGTACAGCAAGATTTTTATATGTATATCATGCTGATATGATTACCATAGTCAAGCAAATTAACATATCCATCACTTTCCATAGTTACTTTTCTGTGTATATGTGTGGTAAGAGCACCTAACAGCTACTCTCTTAGCAAACTTCTTTTATCTAATGCAATATTGACTGTGGTCTTCATGCTGTACCTTAGATCTCTAGATTATTCATCCTCCCTAACTGCAAGTTGTAACCTTTGACCTGCTTCTTCCCATTCCTCCCCCTCCTCACCTCTGGTAACCACCATTTTACTCCCTGATTCCATTTATTTGACTTATTTTTTAGATTGTACATTTAAGTGAGATCATGCAGTATTTTTCTTCCTGTGTCTGTATAAGGAGAACAGATTTTGAAGGTGGTAGAAGTTTCAGGAAACCAAGAGACAGGGCTCAGTTGTAAGGCTCTTAGTGCCCCTCTGTTCCCTGAGATGGTGCCAAGCACTGCAAGGACAGCTTCCGGTCTTGTGCCCGGGGAGGGCCTTGTCGGTCCAGCCAGGCATGGTCCTGTTCATCTGCTGGAGGGCTGGATACCGAGAGCTGGTTGTCAGCTCATTTCATCTCCATGGACAGAACAGGGAAACTGTGTCAAAGGGTGGGATGAGCTGCTGATAGTCCGCAGTGCACACGCCACAGGGTGGACTCACTGGTGAACCTCATAGTACTAGGTCTTCTCATTTGGCCTTGAGAGGCACATTTCTTCTTTTTGTCTAGTGCTGAAGAAACACAGCAAACACACTCCTCACTGCCTTCAACATGACTTTGATGAGATATCCTTCTTGTGCTCCATTTGCGATTTTCTCAGTAGAGGCCTATTTTGTGAAAAAGGGGCCACACAGCTTTTGATGCCATTTACTTTAAAAGAATACAAATAGTTACAGTTTTTAATACTTCAATCTACTTTCAAAGGGAAAGAAAGAACATTCCATAGAGTTAGTCAAGGGTCTCATGAATTTCCCAAGGGTTTCTATGACTCAGAAGTAGGAAGATTATAGACTGGTGAGCTAAGTGTTGATCCCAAGAGAAACCCGTGAGAGATTTTTAAGGGCACGGACTATGAATACACCAAGAGGAAGGAGTGGCAAAAGGAGATAGTCACCATTCGGAGCAGAAGTCAGATATGAGTTCTGTTTTTCTGTTGTGTCTTGTACAATTTTCTCAAAGCTCAGAAGAAAGCAGTGGTGTTTGCTGTCTTTACGGCTCATTCACTTAGTCCCTCGTTTGATCAGTGGGTTCAGGCCTGCCCATGTCCCAGGCTTCGCACCGATTTCTTGGTTTAGAGACCAAGACTTGCGCGGGCTACCCTGATGGTGCATCCACACCATGGTAGTTTGAACCTATTTGTATTGAATTTAAATTATTAAATATGACGAATGTCAGTAGCTTTGTAACAAAATCAAACTCCAAGATAGGCAAGTAGCCCTGTAATTGACCTCATGTGCCTGGGCTTCTTCAGCGTCGTGGCTTCCAATCGTATCTTGTGTGTGGGAGGCCCTGCTTATTCTCTGACTTGTTAGCCTCTGTCTGAACTGAAAGACCCTTCCTCCTCCTACTGCTTCCCTTCACCCCGTGCTTCCAGGTCTGCTGTGGCCATGGTCGTGTGAACTCACCCTACTTCATGTCTTGCTCTGAGTAACCTTCCTGCCCACCTTCCCCATGGTGAGTCATCTGTCACACGAATGGGGCTCCTCTACCTGCCTCCCACCTGAGAGGCATTGGGATTGGTCTGTGGGGTCGGCGAATAGACAGAAAGGGCTGGGGAGGTTGACTGGTCCCCATGAGGATGCAGAAACTGAGGACACTGTAAAATTCCCATGAATCTCCTGCCAAACTCACTGGCAGAACCACCCATATCAAGCATTGCAAGTCAGAGCCGCAGGGTGATTGGAACAGGTACTGAGAAAGTGATTGAGTGCATCATTGAGTAGGTGGGGAAGTATTTTCTGGACAGCAGAATCTTCTTGCCCATCCCCAAGTCATCAATTACTGTTGGAAGCCTAGGTTGCCAAATGAGAAGTATATTGCCTGAAATTTCTTTCAGGACTAATGCTAATCCTTGTTCTTGTAATTCCTCAGTTCTTACGTGGTTATTCTGCTTTGGAGGAAACTATACGACCAGCAATTATGTAAGGTATGTTTGAAAAATGACATGTGGCACAAGGAGGCTCCATTGTAGTTTGCTGAAGATTTTTGGGAGCTCATGCAGTGTTCATTTCATTCTCTGTATATCCCGATAATTACTCATTATGAAGAGACTTAACAAAAGGTGTGCTGTCAGCTTTGCCAATTAGTGTGTCCATCTGCCTTTGTTTTTGAATTCAATTTTGCCTGTGGTAGCATGCTGTACAGTAAATGTCCCTTTTTGGTGTGTTCTGTTGTATTTCATTGACAGTTTTTTTTTTTTTTTTTTTTTTAGTTCAGCATATGCATAATGAGTATGAGCAAATAAAGAGATGTCTGATGATAGTCTTAATGAAGGAGATATTGAGAGTTAGCTTGCTGGCTCCTGAACAGTTTAAGTTGTGTAATCTAAGGAAAAATCAGTAAATAGTGTCAAAACAGGGAGCTGATTGAGCAGGTAATGGAGAAGGGGCACTCTATTAGGAGTTTACTCACATTATCTCATGGAAACCTCCTTTTGACCTCTTGGGACATGCATTGCCATCTTCATTTACAGAGAAGAAAATTGAGTTCCAATAATATTAAGTACTTAAATTCAGTGTCATAATGGTTTGAGTTGTGCACCAGTAACGTATGGATCAGATCAAAGAGCATCATGTACTCAAAAGTATTATCTATGTGAAAGTGTATATGCATGTGCATGTGTAGCCATCTGATACTTAAATTAGCATGGCCTCAAGATGAAGAGGGATAAACAGAGGAAACAGAAAAGGCTAGTGTCAGCCAGGTGGGGTGGCTCATGCCTGTAATCCTAGCACTTTGGGAGGCCGAGGTGGGTGGATCACCTGAGGTCAGGAGTTTGAGACCAGCCTGGCCAACATGGTGAAACCTCGTCTCTGCTAAAAATACAAAAGTTAGCTGGGCGTGGTGGCAGGTGCCAGTAGTCCCAGTGACTTGGGAGGCTGAGGCAGGAAAATCATTTGAACCCGGGAGGCAGAGGTTGCAGTGAGCCAAGCCGAGATCATGCCACTGCACTCCAGCCTGAGCAACAGAGCGAGATTCCATCTAAAAAAAAAGAAAAGAAAAGAAAAGAAAAGAAAAGAAAAGGCTGGTGTCTCCTGGCAGAGCATTTCCCTGTTTAGGACCCCCTGAAGATGAGAACAAACCTATTGGAAGATGAGAGAAAGAACTAGAAACCAGAAGGGAGGCCTATTGTGTGACTGAATTATAACAAGACAGACATGTGGCTTAATGATCAGTGGGAGCCTAGGTTATGCTTAGTGAAAACCATGGCCTGGATGGAGACCTTGGTACTAAAGAGAATAAGCCCAGTCCACAACTAAATTTTATTTTGAAAATCATTAATTTTTGTCTGCTCAGTAGTACTTTGTTCAAAATATTATGGGAGAAATCTTGCAATTACAAGAACTAATAGACAAATGTGTCCATAGAATGTCTCGCTGTGTGCAATGTGGGGATTGTTGCCAAGCAAAGGAAATTCTGTGCTGATGCCTGGGTGACTAACACTGTATCTATGGCCACAATGAGTCTAACACTATACATCTCTCTCTAGGGTGGTGTGATACAAAGCTGTGTAGTTATAAACACAAGGCAGCGAGGGGCAGCGATGCTGCCTTACTGCTCTTCATGTTCCATGGTGATGACTGGCCCTGGAGGCTGGAGTCTGTGGTGCTGGACACAGTGATGCCTGGTCCCGGAGGCTGGAGTCTGTGGTGCTGGACACAGTGATGCCTGGTCCCGGAGGCTGGAGTCTGTGGTGCTGGACACAGTGATGCCTGGTCCCGGAGGCTGGAGTCTGTGGTGCTGGACGCAGGGCTGCTGCTCTGCAGGGCCTGCTCGAAGCTTACTCAGTGATGTGCCATAGGCCAGACAGCTCAGAGGTTCTGGAGGCTGATGGGCTGAATTCAAATCTTGAGCTTAGAGTTGACAGGTATGTGAATTTGGAGTGGCAAATGAGGGACCATTTTATTAAATGTGTATGAACCAGGCACACTATTAAGTCTTGTTTTCACAACACGTCTGTGTGGTGTATGTTAATGTATGTTATCATACATATATGTTGTCTTATATGTGAGAAACTTGGGGCTTAGAGTATTTCAATGAATCAAGTAGATTCCACACCTATTAAGGAGCAGAGACAGGACTCAGTTCTGTCTGGGCCTCCAAAGCCCTCATGCTCTACACTACTCTGACCTTACTTAGTGATGTGTCGTAGGCCAGACAGCTCACAGTTGCTGGCCTTAAGCTCCTGACTTTAAATGCTGATGCTTCCTGTAGGGTGAGTCAAACAGCCTGATTCTCCATCTGTCAAGGAGAGCTGATGACTGTCTCTCTCAGCAGCACTGTGAGGAGGAAATGAGGAAACATGGGTAACTGTGCCTGAGCATGACACATAGTAGGTGCTCAATGAAGTAACTTCTCTTGGCTCATCACTGCCATGATCTCCTTTAGTGTGTTCACAATTTTACACACCTTCCCCAGTCCCCAAAGAAGAACATCTTTAGAGCTAAGTTCTTGGGTTTGATTGGCTTCACGGTCATTTTCATCACTCTTTTTCAGAACCACAGAACTTTTAGGCCTGGGGTAGGTAGGAGATGGGTATATTAGTCCGTTTTCACACTGCTGATAAAGACATACCCGAGATGGAGAAGAAAAAGAGGTTTAATTAGATTCACATTTCCACATGGCTGGGGAGGCCTCAGAATCATGATGGGAGGTGAAAGGCACTTCTTACATGGTGGTGACAAGAGAAAATGAGGAAGAGGCAAAAGTGGAACCCCCTGATAAGCCCATCAGATCTCGTAAGACTTATTCCTTATCACAAGAATAGCACGGGAAAAACTGGTCCCCATGATTCAATTACCTCCCCCAGGTCCCTCCTACAACATGTGGGAAATCTGGGAGATACAATTCAAATTGAGATTTGGGTGGGGACACAGTCATATCAATGGGGTTCTGAGGGGCAGGATGTGTTGGGTAATCTTGAGTTCAGCTGTGTTACTAGAAGAAACAATGCAATTGATTTGCTGTAATGGTGATGGCACCCGAAGTCAGCTTTATGACTAGGGTCATGGAGCTGATGCAGGCCATGGTGTGTGCCACCACATCTGGCTAATTTTTGTATTTTTAGTAGAGATGGGGTCTCACCATGTTGGCAGGCCTGGTTTTGAGCTCTTGGCCTCAAGTGATCTGCCCACCTTGGCTTCCCAAAGTGCTGGGATTATGGGTGAGAGCCACCATGCCTGGCTGAATATGAACCTTTTAAGTATTTCCAATAATGATATTATCCTATTTGTACTCAAAAATAGAAAAAAAAAAGTGTCAAACCCATATTAAGTTAAATCTTTAAATATATTTCAGCACTTAAAATGTCAGGAACAGAAAAGTTAAAAGTTGTTCAGGTCAAAACTCAGAAAAGTTAAAAGTTTGTGTGTTTGGGAGGGACACAGAATGTTTTCCTCTAGGCAAGGAAAGACTGAAAACAGATCTGTCCCCGATTTCTGTGGCAGGTCTGTGAAGTGCTATGGAGGGGACCCCCCCCCTCCCCCCGGCAGCCTCTGCTCTCATCATATCCACCGTGAATCAGTTCCGCCCTTCCCTGATTGCATCTGCCTGAAAATAAATCCCTCTCTGAAAGCGCTCGTTGGTGATAATCATTTTACTGGACATTTTATCAGGAGGCAGAGCCAATTGATGTGGCGTCACACAGAGCCCTGATGAAAACACCGTCATGCTGCTTCCCGCTTCTCTCTTTCCTTCCTCGAGGTTCTATTTCTGCCAGCAATCTCATCTTTGCCACCAGCATTTATGATAACGAAATCTCCTTATTGTCCTGTTGCTTTTGGCTTCTGACGTGCCTTTCTGAGTGTCACCCAGCTCCTTCTTGCCACCGTGGTGCATCCCTTGCAGAGGCCACTCCCACACACAGCTGGGCTGCTGCTGCGGCATCCTTTCCCCACTCTTCCACTAAGGTGTTCTGTCAGCCCTTTTTCTTCTTTTGAGGATCTGTCTCACCTCCATGCCTCCAGGCCACTGACCTAGTGAGGGATGGACACGTGCCCCAACAAGCCTGGCCTTCCTCCCTCTCCCGGAAATGGGGCTCTCCTGGGACCCTGTCAGTGATCCCGCAGCCGTCTGCTCCTAGGGCCTTGAGGCCTGCCCCAATCCTCACCCGTGTCCGTGGCTCTGCATTGTCTTTAGCAGTATCCTGTATCTGAGTATCAGTTTTAGCTAGAATATTTTGTATTGCTGGAAAACAAAGAAAATTAAGTGATGGAAACATCCATGAGGATAATAAAAACTTTTAGAATTGATATATCCTCGTTGTACGTATTTTGGGGGGTACATGTGATATTGTGATACATTTATACAGTATGTAACAATCAAACTAGGGTAATAGGGATATTCAGTACCTCAAATATTTTATCAGAATATTACTGAAATGAATGTTTTCCCATATTTCTGCTTATACCAATTAAGTAAAATTTAATTTCCTTGGCCATAAAACAAGTGCTTGCTGCAAGAGTAGACAAGGAGCTTTGGGATGAATCCATGCTCCCTGCATGACTCAATGTTTGAGGAGAAAGCAGTGTGTGCCACACACAGGCACACACAGGCACACACAGTTGCACTGAGTCACACACAGGCACACACAGGTACACACAGCCACACATAGGCACACACTGGTACACACAGCCACACACAGGCACACACAGTTGCACTGAGTCACACACAGGCATACACAGGTACACACAGCCACACACAGGCACACACTGGTACACACAGCCACACACAGACATACACAGTGGTGCTGCATCCTGGCTCAGGGAGGGACGTATGAGCCTTGCCCCTCAGAGGTGAGCTCCTGCTGGGACTGCCAGGTCAGGCCCCCCTCCAAGACATCCCTGGGACCTCACTCAGTTGCTCTCACCAACCTACCATCACCTCACATTGTCTCAACAGTGATTCTGCCCTTGAACTTATTTCTGTTTTCTCCCATCGTCCAAGCCTCAGCTTAGCCTGGCCTGCACAGTGGCCTCGTGCTGGTTAGTCTGGTTCAGCCCAGACAGCCAAGCCTCGCCTTACATGCTGCTGTCATATTCCCCTGGGAAACTTCATAAAATCACACACATTTCATACCAGAGGGACGTAAAAGGTCATAGAAGTTTGAAAGTTATATTTTGCTTTGCAACTTTCTTCCCCAAATGTTTTTGCAAAAGCCTAAGTGGCTCTTGGAGCAGCAGGGCTCCCAGGAACACAGCTGGAGCAGGGCCCTCTTCAGCCTCCCTTAGAATGCAAGGAGACTGAGGAGCAGATGAAGCTCAACAGCAGCTGAAAGGTTGGTGGTGGAGTGCAGAAGAAAACTCAAAGCTTTTTTTTTTTCCTACCATTATTCCAATTTTTATTAACTTAAGAATGATTTTTTGGTCTGTAAAGGATTTTTCATTTGTATGCTCTTATGCCCCAGTCTAACATTTTACAAAAATTTAACCCAGAAAATCTAAGATAAGTTAATCAGATGTGTCAGGAAAATGAAACCAGGTTAGCGCTTGTTATAGTTTGGCTGTGCCCCCACTCAAATCTCATCTTGAATTGTAGTTTCCATAATCCACACGTGTTGTGGGAGGGACCCAGTGGGAGGTAATATAATCATGGGGGCAGTTTCCCCCACGCTATTCTTGTGATAGTGAGTAAGTTCTCATGAGATCAGATGGTTTTATAAGGGGTTTTCCCCTTTGCTCGGTTCTCGTTCTCTCTCCTGCCACCCTGTAAAGAAGTGCCTTCTGCCATGATTGTAAGATTCCTGAGGCCTCCCCAGCCATGTGGAACGGTGAGTCAATTAAGCTTCTTTCTTTTATAAATTACCCAGTCTCAGGTGTGTCTTTATTAGCATGAGAATGGACTAACACAGCACTTTTATTGGTCCTCTTTAAGGTCAAATTTGAGAAGATTCTAAAAAGTGCTGACATTAAAAAAAATCACAAGATCTGTAAATTTGGAAAAGAGACTTTATTTCTTATAAAGAGTTACAGCCTGCAAGGTAGCCATCCTGACAGGCTGGGAAGCGTAACCACTGTTAGCAGATGCTTCAAGGGAGGGAAGGGTGGAACAGGGATTTGTGCTGAACAGGTTAGCCTCATGTACACATTCAACAGGTTACAGGAATAACTGTGAATACTCAGGAAAGGGTCCCAATGAATGCACACAGAATAAACGTGCACAACATGCATGTTACATATGACCCATATTCCCTTTGTGGTGGAATCTTCACATTTAAATACATTCCCATCAGGTCCTATCCTTCAAAAGGTGACGCAGGAGAGTGCATGCAGGTGCTCAGTGTGTAGCCTCTGTGAGCTATTCAGACTCAGCCCATGGTTCGTGGTCTTTTCCATGAGAAAGTCACTGAAATCATCCTGTGTCCAGCCAAAGCTGTGGTTATGGTTGTGGAATGAAATCAGTCACTCAGCGTCGGGCAGTGGACACGCTGCACTTGTTTCATTGTGGCTCATCTCCAGGCCAGAGTTTGTTTAGATGCTGGAGAAGAAGAAAACACTGTGGCAGTTAGAGCAGAGTTGACTTTTTAAGTATAGAGATGAATGATGTAACCCTTGCCTGGCGTGGCCTTAGGTCTTGTTTATGATTTAGTATCTTACTGCCACAAAGAGTTCGTTCTGTCAGTCCTATGACCTACCTCTATTTTAATATGAATGCTGGTGGGTTGTTGTTTCTAAACTGAGAAAGGCAGGGGGCATGATAAGGTGGGTCTGACCTCCCATCCCATTGTTACTGGAAAAGTGGTCTTGATCCAGACCCCAGGAAAGGGTTCCTGGATCTCCTGCAGGATGGAATTCAAGATGAGTCACAGAGTGCATAGGAAGAGAGAGTTTATTGAAAGCTCCTTAGTTACAGAGCACAGCATCTTCAGAAAGCAAGAGAAAGGACACCTCGGCTTTGTTTTTTTTTTTTTTTTTTATATAGAAGTCTTGTCTATGTAAAGACTAAACTAAGCTGTGCCTACATGTGGGTTGGCTGGCAGCATGAAAAACTTATTATTCTATTGATTTAGAGGAAACAATCCTTGACATTTTACTGTGTGAGTCCATCACAGCATAACTATAATAACTGAATGCTATGGGCATTGAGACATCTGGACTTTCTGTTTTGTAGGAGTATGTCCTTGCAGGTATCTTTAGGCTATTTCCTCCACTATAAACAGCTTATGACCATGGGTCGTGACTGGCAAGGTATGTGCCTTGTTAGTCTCCAGATGGAGTTGAGCATGAAATGGACTTACTCTCCTAGCCTCCTGCTTCCTTAACACTGCCATGGACAGGAACTCAATTTTTATAGTTTCTCTGCAGTCCTCTTGGCTAAGAGGGGTTAGTTCAGTCAGTTGGGGACTTTAGAATTCTATTTTTTTCTTCTCAAATGTAAAGAAGAGAAGGAAAAATACTGTAAGAAATAGATGTCAGGGCACTTCCAATGTGATGTGTACAGACATGGAGGACAAGGGAGAATTTCCCAGTAGAATTGCACCGAGGGATGGTCCTGGGGGAGATGAGAGTGTGTGGAGGATTACCGGAATGTAGAGAGTTGCGGGAACCACAAGACAGACAGCTGGGTGGTGGGAAGGGAGGTCTGCTGGGGCTCAGTCCTCTGCAGAGCATGCATATAATTTCTGAGAGTGGCTTGCAACTTGAGCCTCACTCTCGAGTTCCTGATTTGGTAGGCTTGGGTGGGGCCCAAGAATCTACATTTCTAACAAGGTCTGAGCTCATGTGGATGCTCATTTGAGAATCTACTGCTTTATAATATTTATGGTTATATATTCATTGTGAGTTTTTTTTTTTGTTTGTTTGTTTTTTGAGACGGAGTCTCATTGTGCAACCCAGGATGGAATGCAGTGGTGTGATCTTGGCTAATTGCAACCTCCGCCTCCCAGATTCAAGCAATTCTCGCCTCAGCCTCCCAAGGAGCTGGCATGCCCCACCATGCCTGGCCAATTTTTGTATTTTTAGTAGAGACGGGGTTTCACCATGTTGGTCAGGCTCGTCTCAAACTCCTGACCTCAGGTGATCTGCCCACGTTGGCCTCCCAAAGTGCTAGAATAACAGGCATGAGCCACTGGGTTCGGCCAAATTGTGATTCTTACAACAGGACCACAGAAAGAGTACTGTTCTGCTTTTTCACATATTCCCCCAAATTCTGGAAGAATTCCAACAATATTCCATGAAATTTGTTTACTGCAGAAATTTGTCACCAAAACACACTGGCTATCAACAATAAAAGCTAATGTTATTATTTTAATCATGGTTACATTTACATGTCCTACTAAATTTCAGACCTCAAAAGATGCAGGAAAAAGATGGACATCAGTTTCTACTCACAAATGTAAATTTTCCCAAAAACTTAATAAAAAATAATCAGACTTGAGATATAAAAGAAAGAGATACAAGAAGATACAAGTTCAAAAAGTTCAAAGTACAAGCTGCCTCTGACTTACCCTGGTCCAGTTTATAGACATATCCTATAGATAGTGATCTTGTTCCTCTAACCAGGAATCAGAGCAGAGTGAACAGAAGTGGAACAGATATTTCAGTCCTTCCCTTTGAGGCAATCCCCTCCTCTTTTTAAATCCCCTTCCTGTGGGCTGCTGGGGCTTGTCAGCTTTCTTCTCTTTCCTCCCCTTGTATTGTCTGAGGTCTGGGAACTGTGTCTGAGACTGTAACCACCTGGTGGGTTCTTCCTGCTTGCTGTACAAAGAAAATCAATACTATAGCATTGCAGGAAAAAAAGAGTTTAATTGATGTGAGGCCAGCCATGCCATGTGCAAGATGGAGTTATTACTCAAATCAATCTTATCAAAGGCTCATAGGTTAGGGATTTTTCAAAGTTAGTTTGGGGGAAATGATGGGGGAGGCTAAGCAACGGGTGCTTGGTGCTGATTCATTGGGGTGCAGTCATAAAGGTGTGGGAAATTGTCTTCCTGTGACCTGAGTCACTTCTGGGTGGGGTTACAGGAGCACTGGCAGGTCCACATGGAGCCATTGGTTGTCAGACATACAAAACACCTGGAAAGATACTGCAAAAGGCCAATCTCAGATTCTACAATAGTGATGCTATTGGCAGGCATAATTGGGGAAGTTGCATATCTTGTGACCTCCAGAATAATAACTGATGACTATTTATGTCTACATCTTAGCAGGTTTCAGGCTCCTCACCCTTCTAGCCTCATGTTCTCTCACTAGCTCTACAAAAGCAGTTGAGTTTTGGGGAAGGGCTGTTATATTTTAAACTATAAACTAAATGTCTCCCAAAGTTAGCCTGGCTTAAGCCCAGGAATACATAAGGGCAGCTTGAAAGCTAAAGGCAAGAGTGGGGTTGTTTAGATCAGATCTCTCCCACTGCCATAATTTTCTCACTGCTATAATTTTTGCAAAGGCCACTTCAGGACCCCCCATGGGTCTTCTGCAGCCCATACCTCCCTTCCTCTTGGTGCCTGCACCTCTCAGTGGAGGGGAAGGAGCCTGGGTGAGAGCAAGGGGAGGTATCCCTAGCTGGGGGAAGGTACGTGAGAAGGGGAAAGGAGAGGACAGGCTCCTCATCCTGCTGGTCTGGTTGTGCAGAGGAGAGGAGGAGCCAGGAACCTGCATCACCTGGTCAGACTCCCCTGACCCCTCTCAGCTCTTCACACTCTTCAGGGCCCCTTTCCCACTGCACCAAGAATAACAATGAAACCTGCAAGCCTATGAAGATGGGAGACCCTCCATGGCATTTTGTGGGCTAACAGCTAGCTGAGTCTCTTGCTACTGACAGGGTTTCAGATAGTCTCAACACTGGTTGCATATTAGAATCTTCTGAGATGCTTTAAAAAATATAAATGCATAGGCTAGTCCCAGTCCCAGAATTCTGATTTAATTGGTCTTAGGTAGGTTGTCATGGCCCCCCACTTTTTAAAAAAACGTGAGCTCGCTATGTCACCCGGTCTGAAGTTCAGTGGATAGTCACAGGCATGATCACAACTCACTGCAGCCTTGAATTCCTAGGCTCAAGTGATGCTCCTGCCTCAGCCTCTTAGGTAGCTGGGACTACCATCGCTTTTTTATTTTTATTTTTAACTTCACAGATGATTCCACCATGTGGTTAAGAACTACTGCCAGTTGTTGAAGCATGGTGCATGGAACAGCAGCATCAGCATCACCTGGGAAGTTAGTAGAAATGCAAATACCAGGGCTCACCAGAATCAGAAACCCTGGCAGCACGGCCAGTCATCTGTAGCCATTTGCGTTTTTTACACACTCTCCAGGTGACTCTGGTGTGCACAGTTGAGAACCACTGCTGTAGATAAAGGCAAAGGCCTTATGGAGAGAGAACAGTATGCATCCCAGGAGAGAGCAGAACAATGGACAAGAACTCTTTGAAAAAGGAGTGGGGCAAAGAACACTTTTGCCACTGACATTCTCCTCATTAGCTTCACATAGAATCTCTGTGTGGCACTTTTATTGACCAATAGCAACAGCTGTAAAGGAACAAGGTTGCTGGGGTTGGAGCTTAGGCAGGGAGGAGACCAGGCTTGGGGGAAGTGGGAGCTGGGCACTGGAGTCCCTGGGCCCATCGTAGCCTAGGAGACAGCACCGTGCAGTGTGGAACTGTCACATTTTTGACAGACATGAAAGAAGAAGAATCTGGGGACCTGGCATGAATGTAGATTGCCACTTTTTCCTTCCTCGGGATTCAGGTCTGGCACCTGGGCTAATATGAATACCCAGAAAAGGATGGGGGTTTAGAGGCAGTATCTCCAGAGGAGTCAGAGAGGAAAAGAGGTAGAAGGGGAAGCCACTGTGAAGTGGATAAAGGCCGTTTCTCAGAACCAGGGGATCCCTACCCCTCATGGCTTCATGGATAACTTGGGGTCACCAGGAAAGCTGTAATGTGTCTGAGAGCATGACGTAATACCTCCTGCTTTGTAGAATGAGCGTGACAAATGTCCGCATCCTTTGCCATTGAAGTATGTTGACATCTTCTAATGCAGCAGGGCTCAAACTTTTGCCCGCATGAGCATTGCCTGGAGGGCTGGTTAAAGCAGCTTGCGGGGCTCCATTCAGGCCTTTGGATTCTGTTGGTCTTGAGCTGAGACCTGAGAATGTCTGAGAATTCTGAGACTGAGAATTCTCAGTCTGAGAAGTGGGGCCTGAGAATGAGCATTCTCCACAAGCTCCCAGGTGACTCTGGAGCTGCTGCTGAGGGAAGTGTAAACCAGTGCCCTGGCATCCTTCCTCAATCCCACCAGTGCTACTGTGGCATGATGCCAGTGGGGCCCGTGAATTTTCATTTTATGAAGCTCCCAGTTGATGCTCTTGCGGATTGGCCGTGGATGTATTCTCAGAAACATCATGAAATGTATGAGTTGTAAAGGGAAGCCAGGGATGAAAAATCATCACAAGAGGGCAAAGTGCCTGCAGAGCTGGCACGGCATGGGGCTGGAGGAGCAGATGGGGCAACAGAAGAAGCTGGAAGGAGGAGGTGAGAGACCAGAAACTCTAGAGGTCCCGTCCATTCATTTCCTTCCAGCCAGTGTCAGGTCCTCACCTACCTGTCCTCTCCTTACCCCTGGCAGTTCCAGCTGCGCCATCCTCAGCAGGCCCCAACCCTACTCCTCAACCCAGATGTCCTGGAGCCTCTCTCCTCCTCTGATTTCTCCCTCCCCTGGAGGAGGAGCTGTGTGACAGCAGCCTGTTCCTCTGTGGTGTGGCCAGGCAGGGTAAGGGGGTTCCTAGAGCAGACTCTGCACAGCATGGCTGGTTTCTAGTTAGCTCAATTCCCAGGAATCAGAGCTAGGAGAAGAGGCATTTAAAAATATTTGCCCTTAAGAAGTCCATGGGGAAACCTTCATGTAACTATCCAGGTACAAAACAATATTATAAATATGCTCATAGAAATGGACGTTCCCAGGAACTGGGGGAAAGTAGAGGTGTGGACTGCCCGTGTCTTCTGAGAGTTTCCATGAGGCTTGGTGCCACGTCCTGATCAATCTTTTCCCACCATTAGGAGCTGGGGCCAGCTCTCCTCTCCAGAACATACCCAAGCCCCTTAGAAAGACAGGGAAAGGAAGGTAGGATTCTCAGATACCGGAGATTGGTGCAGAGGTGAAAACAACTTCCAACTTAAGAGTATAGGTACCTCCGGAAGGCTGAGCACATGAAAGCATCAACTTATTCAATCCTTAAACGATTTCAAGAGAAGATACTATTACTGATCTTCTTCAGTGTGTGTGATCACACGAGGCTTAGTGATGTTAAATAACTGGTACAGGGGGGTAGCTAATCTATCAAATCCAGGCTTTTCTGATGCAGAAGCTGCTGTTCTTAACCATTCTGCTGTTTTCTTGCTACATCTTGCTATCCAACAAGAGCACAACAAGCTCTTGGGGAGCGCGATCCTCGTCGTGCTCACCCTTACCCATGGTGGCTCCTCCCCACCCCCTGGCAACTGTATCGCCTAGGACTGCCTGCCCAGTATGGTAGCCATCAGCCACAGATGGGTCCTGAGCACTTGAAATGTGGCCAGTCTGAATTGAGATTTGCTGTAAGCATAAAGTACACCCTGGATTTAGATTTAGTTGAAAAAAGATCACTACTGTTTTTCATCTTTATTGTAGGTTGAAATGATAACATTTTAGACAAACTTGGCTAAAAATTTATGGTGAAAATTAATTTGACCACTTCCTTTAAAATTTTTAGAATGTGGCTCCTGGAATATTACATGTGACTCACATTGTGTCTTCACTGAATGGCACTATTCTAAGAGAAGAGGCTCAAAATAGGATTATTAGAAAATTACGTATACAGAGGAGCAGGGCATTTGCGTGAGGCACCTCCTTGGGAATTTGAGTTACAAGCTGCAAATCGTTGCTGCTGAGGAAAATATAATTTAGGTGAGAAAAGGAAAGGGCAGAAGTGGAAAAAATGTGTGATATGGACTTTGGAAGAGGAGGCGGCAGCTGGAAGTTGTTCCTCCTTTCTCCCTCTCCCATAATGCTCTGTGACCCCCTGAGGCACAGGGAACAAGGCAGTGAGTAATGGAGCCATGAAGACATGGTTCACACCCCAACTCTCAGCATGACAGATGCCTGTCCCTGCAAGGTGACAGGTGCCAGTGTCCCATTTCTAACAACCCCTTTCCCAGTTTTAAGGATGATGCAGTCTCTGAGGCTCTAATTCTGCATCATGATAATTCTGCTTATCCTCCTAAAAATAGGTAAAGACCTAACTTAAAAAGAAATCTCTCTGGCAGGAATTGGAAATCAAGTACAACCCATAAATCTAAACTTAATGAATTTGCCTATCAGGGGTCCTACAATAAGAATCTCAAAATCCCCATATCTAGCTGTGTTTCTGGGAAATTGGCATTAGCTCATTTTTAGTATGAGCAGCCTTTCGAGGGAGCTCATGGAACCTACACAGGCAAAACCGAGTTCTCCTTAAAACCCAGAGGAACTTCAGTGCTTTCTATCAAACAAACAGACAAACAAAAAAATGTTTCCGCATGGCCAGGCACCTTAGAAAAATGTTTACCGGTCCTTGGAAATGTCAGCAGCCACTCACTGCTTCCTGCGGTCTAAGCAATAATATGTCAGAAGGCGTTTTGTCTTTGAGTTGGAAGCAAGAAGCACTCAGGGCTGAATTTTTGGCTTTTGTGTCTTTCTTTACATCAATCACACTTCTTTATGCTGAGAACATAGGCTTATATCAAGTCGCCTGACTAATAGTTTTACTTGGAGGGAGGGAGGCTTTTATGCTATCTAAGGAGAGAGTAGAACACAAAATTTCAATTTGAAGCATTTTGACAGTTGCTCAGGGTGAAGATGCAGGAAGAGCACTAAGATGTTTATTGACCGTTTCCCGTCGCACCAGCCTTGGAACCAGGCGTTTTACCCAGATGATCCTGAATCTCATGACGGTCTTGGGAGATAAGTGCTATTATCTCTATTTGATAATACAGGACATCAGCATTTCCTTTTCTTACATAACTTACCAAGGCCATCGTGTGCATGGAAGTCTGCAGGATGCGGGCTGAAGCTTCCACCTTCCTGAAGAGCCCTGAGAAACAGAGAGGAGGAGAAGACAATCCCATCTTAACTGCAGACACAGGGGCCAAGCAGGTGGCACACTTGTAGGAAGCACCCGTTGTAGATTCACTGGGACTGTGGGACTCATGTGAATTGAGAGGGCATGACAGGCTACAGATGCAAATGTATACTTTTAAATTCTATGTTCCAACAAACCAAAGGCTTATGTGAGCTCAATATGGCTTGCAGAGCTCTGGTTTGCGAAACGGTTTAGAGTTTGGTGACCCCAAACGTGATCTTTACATCTGAATCCATGATCTGCTCCACGGAACCAGGCAGGAAGTGGAGAAATCTCCAGACACTTCATGTGGCTCTGAGCCATCTGTCAAGGAATACGGCCAGGTAGGGATAATTTTGGCAAGGCCCACTTCAGAACAATGCAGAAGAGAGCTATGTCAGGTGGGCTCCCCTGTGTCTGTTCTCCCCTCTTATCATTCCAGGCTTGAGCAGGTAGGGCAGCTTCCTGGCATCACAGAACGCTTACTAAGCAGTCATTACACTCCTTGCTGTAAGCCTGACCCTTCCCCATAGACACTGCTGGCTTCAGGACTGTAGCCCAGCCTCACACCAAGAGCTGTATCACGAAGGTGGAGTTGATCTTCCCTCACCCCATCCTTTCTGGCAGAGGAACCTGAGGCACACTGTCATGGAGCCTGTAATTCTGTGTGAGTCCAGACCCTTTCCCACAGAGAGGCAAAGGGAAGAGATGGGGAAAAAAGGCCCTGGCCCCAGCACTCGTGGCAAGCATCTGTGGAGATGGAATCAGCTCAGGCAACAAGACCCTAATGGGCTGAACAATGGTGTGCCACACCACCAGTGTAGGGTAACACAAAGGTGGACAATGCCTCCTCCACTAAGATGTGTTTGAGAGTCAGTGTCGCTCGTGCTGAACAGTGTGGAATATCTGCTGGGCTGTTAGAATCCTAAGAGTCCAGTGGACCCTGTAAAGCAGTGCCCATGGTGATTTTCTTCAGCATTTCCTCCTGCCCCTGCGCAGTTCAATTGCAAGAACATGGATACATCCTACGACCTGGATGAGGTGGTGAAGCCATCCCAAGAACACCCCTTTCATGGGGAGCAGAGGTGCTTTCCAGATTCTGCCTCTTGCCCTTTTGTTCAACAAGGTCCATTGATAAATCGGGAGAACACCACCACTCAGACTGATGGCTTCCAGACAAGGAAGAGCTGTCCTGTGTGACTAACAAAAACCCAAGGAATGGGAACTGCCCAAACGCCCACCATAGGGCACTGGCTGTGTCATGGAGGGTTGTCATCCAGTGGAATGCCAGACAGCCATCACAATCAATATCACAGCCTTCTAGGAGCTGATGGGAAAGAGTCTCCAAGATTTATTGTCAAAATAATGAACATGGAGCAGCTCAGTGGGTAAAACGTATTCGCATTTATGTCAATAAGATTATATATATACACATTATTATTAACATTAGTTGCCTCTGGGAGGAGGATGTGCTGGGGCTCAAAAAAAAGAAGCGAGATTTACTTTCTACTCTATAGGCTTACATATAATTTTTATTCTGTACCATGAAGCACCTCTGGAAAATAAAATAAAAACATTCTGTCCTTGCTGACTTTAAACTTTTTGCTCACTTTCTGATTCGTTCCTGGAAAGCCAGGGGTGGAGAAAACAGGGGAAGGGGTGGAATTGATGTGAGGTCATTACTATATGGCTTGGACTACAAGAAGAGAAACTAAAATCTTCTTTAATCTCTTGCTGAACCAGAGGATATAATTTAGGGTAATACTAAGCAAAATTGGTTCATTGAATTTGAATACTTTTAATATGCCACCATTATAAAATTAAACGTTGTATACCCATGACTTTATAGGAGCCTCCATCCTTAATATAATTTAGAAGGAAATTTATCCAGATTGACCAAATCATCTTGACAGCCAATTGCATTTATTCTATTGAGTATTTGACCGAGGAAGGACTTATTTAAATCTGAGATAATATAGAAAAGGGAGTTGGAAGTAAGATTTAGCATGAATAAAGTACAATGCTGAATATACTTATGGACAATGAGAACTGACTGTTCATGGAAAAAGTGCTGGAAATAGAACTGTGACAGTGTCTTTTTGTCTTTGCCAAATAAAGTTAATTTTTTCATTTATCCTGTTATTAAGAGAGCAAATTAGTTTTTCTGTATCCTTTGCACTGATTGCTTCCAGTATCAATTTACCACTTAAAACTTTCTTAATGTATTAATGCATTAATGTGACTCTCTATAGAAGCCAGAGGGCAGGCTGTGGCAAACGGTGTTTAAAAAAAAAAAAACCATGGCAGTAGTTCTGGTTCCACATGCTCCTCCAGAAGCTTGCCGCTCTCCATCAATAAATCAAGCTTATTTTTTCTTGAACCTGGATGGGCTAGTGACACTTCAACCAACGAGTGTGATGGAGGGATGCGGAGTGACCACTGAGGCCAGGTCATAATAGGGTACAGTTTCTCCTGTCTCTCTGTGTTTCAGTCTCTGCCTTTCCTTTTTTCTCTGTTCTGTCTCTCTCTTTGCCTGTCTTTTTCTTTCTGTCACTTTCTGTCCTACTCTCTCTCTGTCTCTCTTTATCTTTCTCTCTGCCTCCCTCTGTCTCTCTGTCTCCCTCTGTTTCTCTCTGTCTCTGTCTCCCTCCATTTCTGTCCCTCTGTTTCTGTTCTTCTGTCTCTCTTTCTCTGTCCTATTCTCTCTGTCTCTCACTCTCTTCTGGTCTCCTCACCCTGGAATCTGGCTGCCATGTTGTGATTAAGCAGAGGCCGCATGAACAGCCCCAGTGGATGTTCCCACTGCCAGGCCTGCTGAGTTGGCTGTGCCTGTGGCCTGCAGGAGCCCTGTGTGTGAGCGAGGCATCTTGAGGCGCTTCCACCTCAGCTCTCAGCCACACCAGCGACAACGAGCAGAGCAGGAATGCCCTGCCTGTGCCTGGCTCACAGGCTCCAGGATCGAAGTCCTGCCCAAAATGCAGATTCATGAACAAGACCAGTGTTGCTGTTTCATAACTCCGGATTCTGGGGTGCTGTGTTCCACAGCAGGGTAACCTTCTCCCAGCCCTCCCGCTGTGTCCACATCGGCCTCATCCACCCTCCTCTCATCTGGCTCCTGTCCCTGAGCCAGTCTGGGAAGTTGTGTTAGTCTTCTTAGGCTGCCATAACAAAGTGTCACAGATTTAGTGTCCTGAACAACAGAAACATATTGTTGAGCAGTTCTGGGAGCTGGAGGCTTGCCATCAAGTTGTGCCCAGGGCCATTGTGCTCTGAACGTGCTAGGAAGGAGCTGCTTCAGGCCTCTTTCCTGGCTCCTGGTAATTCCTTGGCTTGTGATAGCATCACTCCAGTCTACACATGCCCTTCTCCCTGAGTATGTGTCTGTCTCTGAACTTGCCCTCTTTATAGGGATATCAGTCATAGCAGAATGCGGCCGCCCTAGTTCAGTATGAACTCATCTCAACTGATTACATATTCAATCACCTTATTTCCAAATAGGGCCACATTCTGATATACAGGGGCTTAGGACTTTAACATATGAGTTTTGGGGACACACAGTTCAACCCCTAATGGCGGTGCTACTCCACTCTCTGTTAGTACCCACAGTCCCCCAATGGTGCAGAGCCCAGCTGCTACACGGCCTCCACTGCACCCATTTCCCCTGCACAAATTGAGAGGTTCCTGGTTGTCTTCACTCCAGGGTGTTAGTTCCTGCCCTTGGCTTTGTTCTCCTTCCCATTTCACTTTCCTCTGCAAGGTGAGCGCACCTGCCTGGGACTGCAGCCTGCTCAGTTTCTGAATAGCTCTGCTCTGCTGTGGATATTGCATGCAGTGACTGCCTGCTTACTGTACCTTGGCGTATTGAATCTTGCTGGGCCAGATTCACCAGGGAACCCATTGCCCCCTATTCTGGGACCCTGCTTTGAAGGTGGATCGCCACTCTCAGGTTTCTGCATAAGGATTATTGCTATGGAGCTTGTGTCCTTTGAGTGGGCAAAGCAGGTGCCACCCTGTTCAGGCTCCCCCAGGCTGGTACAAATGCAGTTGCATCTCCTGATGTGCACGCGGCATTGGGGGGTGTCCAGATGATCTCTGCTGATGTATGTCTGGTGTCTCAAGGTTTAAAGCAGCTAAGTGGCTTCATTTATCACTCTGCAGCCTTTTGCATTTATCCCTTATATAAGGCCCTGCTTCTAGCACTTCCAGACACTTCAGATGAACATCAAGCTGTAGATAATTTTAATTGCGTTTGTTTACTGAGTGCTTGCTGTGAGTCAGACTCCCGGCCGAGTGCTATTCATGCATTAATCCACGGAATGCGGAATGCTTTGTGCAGTGGTGCTCTCCACATTCCCACATGAGGAAACTCAGGAATGCAGCCGCCCCTTCTCCCCGGGTCAGCCAGAAGTAGCCAGGAAGCCTGCGCCCTACTGTCTCTTGTGTATGTTGATTTACGTACCTACAAAAATCTACCTAGCTCCTCTTCTCCTATTGAAGCCTGAATAAGAACCTGAATCCTAAATGTCTGGGGGCTTTGCCCTGCGCTCCTCAATCTCCAGAGATGGCATTTCTCCCCTGCTGATTCTGTCCCAAAGGGGGAAGCAGGTGAGAAGCAGCAGGAGTTGACTTGTCCCGCATGATCCTGGTCCTTGGGTGTCCCTCCCTCAGGTGGCAGTGTGCCACGGTCCTGGCCCCACGGACCCCACCAGCCTGCAGTCAAGCGCTGGATCAAATTCTCTTCCCCCATGTCTCCAAGGTGTTTTCCACCTTCATAGTGACAGGGCTAAATCTGGCCACTCAGGATTAGATTTCTGTGAGACTGCAACAGAAACTCCCCTGAAGATGGGTGGGTGGGGATGGGGGGTGGGGGCACAGGCAGCCTGGAAACCTGGAGCAGGAGGAATGGTGGGATCAGTAAGATCAGCGATGGGAATGAGAGACAGAGGATGGGAGGGGAGGCAGGCTGGTGCAGGTGAATGTGTGCTCACTCATCGCCTGTGGACATGCTGCAGCTGTAATGGGAGCCCAGGGCAGGAGCATACATGTGTGAGCTGACTCTAAACGGCTCTATGTCTGACCCTGGTCTCTCAGGGTGGTGGGCAAATTGAGAGAGGTCAATCAGCAATGTGAGCTCTAGGTTCTATTACTATTTCAATTTTAATGATGAGGAAAGAAAAACATAAATTATATTAAGGAAACAGGTGGAGAGATCATAAGGCACCTCCAAGGAATGAAAAACGTCTGCAACCTGGTGATGACCCCGTTCCTGCGAAGCTTAACCTGGCCCAATATGCAAGAGACCTGAGAGCTTGGGGACCATCTACGACCCTGCCCGCAGAAGTTTCTCTCTTTCCTGGGATGCACCTGTAGACAGTCCTCAAGGGATTTGAGTGAAAAGTGGAAAGCCACGTCTGAACTGTCTCTGCATGGCCCTTGACTCCTGTCAGCCACCTTTAACAGAAAATCATCTTCCTGGGAGGATTTTGAGAACCAAATACAATCAGGACATGAGGCACAAAGTGGAAACTGGACTTTGCTTGACTCCTAAGATGTAGTTGTTCTCTTAAGAATTGGGAAAGATAGGAACAAAGACAAAGAAAAGTAAAATGTAACATCTGAAAACCTGAAGAAGCTAATGAAGTATAATTTTCTAGAAGATTCCTATGAAATCATTATGGGATTCAGGGTGTTCGGATGACTCATGGGAACATTTACTTTTAACATTTTCATGCACAGAGCTATAGCCCAGCCCTTTCTCAAAACAAAGGCTTGTTTGTGTCTGAAATTGCCATTGAGAGAGAAGGTATCCTTACAATCGGCCATTGGATGACCAAACACCAAAATGCAAGCATCAGAAAACAAAACCAATTTAAACTGGATCTAGTGAGAGTGAATATTCTGGAAACCCAGCTCACAAATGGGGTTTGGTAAGGAGGACTGGGGAGTTAGTTAGCTTGAAAACTCTGGGTAGCTGAAGGTCCTGGGTGAGGGTAGGTAAGACCAGGAAGGACAGTGTGGCCCTGCAGGCAGTGGGCTTGGCATCTGCCCCAGTGCTGATGAAGGTGGTCTCACAGCCACAGAGGTGGGCAGTGGGGCACATCTGGTTGCATCCACCAGCCCCTGCTCAGACATCTCTGAATCACATTAAGCGCCTGTGGGGGGCTGTTACCAAGTACTAATGCTCTCTCCTGACATCACCTCCCATTGCGCAGTCTGATAAACGGGCCACGTCACCTTCTTTCCCCTCCTTCCTCCTCCTCATCCAAGGCTGCTAAAAACTGTAATGCTTCTCAGGATGTTGCTTGTTATTCCTTTGTCCGTCTTGGTCCCTAGCAGTTTATTTTCTTTTGTTAGAGCCTCTTGATTTTTCAAAGCATACCAGCCAAATGCCTTGAGATGCTGTAAGCCACTGATTTTGCATCGGCATGGCTTTGCTCCCAGCCTGTTAGCTACAGTTGCTAGGCTGGCTTCTGCCGCATGTCACAAAGAACTCTGCTGAAGCCTCGGTAAACACTACTAAGCCCTAAACGGAAGATGATAGTGAAATCGGCTCTAAGCTGTGGGCTAATGGAATGATATATTCATTGTGCTGTGTAAGAACAAGGACAAAGAACTGGACATACGCCAGAATTTCATAAGCAAGTTATGCAAAAACCATACGAGGTAACAAACGGCTTTGTGTTTCCTAGAAGCCGTCTGCCTTAGCGGAGCAGGGCTTGGTGGGTGCTGCCTTGTCTGCAAACCGCTACAGGCAGACACGAAGTTGTAGTACAGCTCTCTTGGCTTACTCCTTTTGGCAGCTTCCGACATCTGCCTCTGGCATTTGGAGGTTGTTGAAATCCTTGTGGAGCGCAGAGGGAAGTTGTTTGGAAGTGGGCGACCTGGAACTGAAGCTACGTGTCAGGGATTTCTGAGTTATCCCAGTAGATCTGGCATCCCAAGGAGCACCCCAGTTTAAGGAGGATCACAGGTCCTGCTGTCCCTCCTCAATACAGGAGTGTGGGCTGAACTTAAAATTTTTTCAAGTACTGATGATAAAAAACCAAACAACAGTATTTCAATCAGATGCAAAAAGGAAAACTTTGTCTTATTCTCCCGAATGAGTCTGGTGGGCATTTTAGAATGTGCTGAAGATGTGGGCTGAAGAATAATCCAAAATGAGCAGAATTTACAGGCAGGGAAGACTTAGATCATTATATTTTGCTCATTGAAAGAGTGGCAAATTACTATTATTCATAAGTTGAACTGATAAGTAACTAACCTGGCCCCTTCCATGGCTTCCACAGCCCTTTCTTCAAGACACCCCATTCTGTCTTATTCTGTAGTAGTTGCAAGCTCGAGATAAATACAAGAAGCATATTGGAATCCACAAAGAATGTTTTTCCCAGCAGGACACCCATGCTGATGTCTGGACCCATCCATTTCTAAGTGTCTCCTTCGGGCTAAAAATTCCTAGACCAGTTCATCTGGGGAGTCAGTCTTTTTCCTAACCATAGACATCAGTTGTGACTGTCTGATATATGATGCCCAAGTGACAGAAGTAGTAGGTAAAATTCCAGACAACTCGCTATCTTGTGGCAGTGTGGTTTGAGGGGTACAGTAGGACCTTGACAGATTGAAGATCCCTGCAACATTGACCTGTGACTCTATGGTCCTACCTTGCTATCTGCTTGGAAGTGTCCTCCATGGGGGCCTGTTTTTATGGTGCTGTGTAAGAATTCTGTAACTTCTCAGATGTAAAAGGAAGCTTCAAGGTGACCTAGCTGAGGACTGTGAGGTCATTATGTGTTGTCTGCCACATTCTCGCTAAGTGGCCGCACAGTTTCTGCTTGAATATGTCCATGAAAAACTCACTGCTTGCTGAGATAACTCAGTCTACATTTCCACCTTTCTGGCTCCTTTTTACACTCAGCAGAAATATTTTCTCCTATGTCTTATACTCAGTGGTCCTAGTTTTAGCCTCTGAGGTAATATAGATCAAGCTAATGGTACCCTTTCTTCTTCTACATAAGAGGATTTTTGGCTTTAATTTTGGCTTTAGTCCTTGCTCATTTGGAGACCAAATAAAAATGATTCAGATATATTTTTGATCAAAATCAGCATAAGATATATTTAGATCACTGTGATTTCTGTCAAGGAATAGGCAGGTAATGGTGCAGACAGCTCAGTTTCCTTTATGCCACAGACTTCCGTGCTGTTAACCCTATAGATTTCTGGGCATTGCTCAGGTATTTCATGGATCATCAATTATTGATTCCAAATATCTGATTCTTAGAATCCCTGAATTTTAGGTGTCAGAGAGACAGCAGCTATAGTTCTCTTAGGCCCACAGCTGAGGAAATGGCTTCCACCGTCCTCTGGCGAGTCAGTAATGCACTCTTAGAACACAGTCACTATATCCTTATGGAAAATTCCTAAACATAAATACTCTCAAATATGTCTCAAGCTATGGCCCTTGAAGATGAGGATTATAGTCTTTTGAATCTTCTCTCCTCTTAGCTCCTCAGCACAATTTCTGCAGCTATTTCACATGCAGAAAAACTAGGAGTTTCCTCTTACTGCTGTATTTCCTTTCAACTTGTTCCAGCTTGTCTAGATAACTCCAAAGCATTGCATTTGAAAGCAAACAGACTGATAGTCCAAGTGGGAGGCTGACAAGTTTTCTTTCACGGGCATATTGTTGCCAAGAAACATATTAACTTATGATATTACCCTTTTGCAAGGCACTGAGCAGCTGATCCAAAGGAGGTGATATATAAATCCTGAAAGTTCACAACAGGAAACTCCAATGTGAGAAATGACCATGATATGAACACTGGTGGGAGCCTAATGGGTATTAAAAAGCTCAGTACAGGTGCTACCAATAGGAGGAATGGAAATTCATGTCCATGAACCACCAACTATGTGCCATGCACTGTTCTCACCCCCTGGTATAGTTTGGATGTTTTTCCCCTTCAAATCTCATGTGGAATTTTGACCCACACTGTTGAAGGTGGGGCCTGATGGAAGGTGTTTGGGTGGTAGGGGATGATCCTTTATGAATGGCTTTGTGCCATCCTCCTGGCAATGAGTGAGTACTCACTCTATTAGTTTCTGCAAGAGCTGGTTGGTTGTTAAAGAGTCTGACCCCTCTCCCTTTTCTCTCTTGCTTCCTCCCTTGCCATGTCATCTCTGCACGTGCCGGCTCCACTTTGTCTCTATCATGAGTGGAAGCAGCCTGAGGCCCTCATCATAAGCTGATGTTGGCGCCATGCTTCTTGTGCAGCCTGCAGAACTATGAGCCAAATAAATCTCTTTTCTTTATAAATTACCCAGGCTTAGGTATTCCTTTATAGCAATGTAAATGAACTAAGACACTCCCCTTATATTGTTAGTTCACATACTCCACCACAGTGCAAATGAAGTATAGCGATCTCCACCTTACAAAGGAGAAAGTGAGGTTCAGAGAAGGTAATTAACTTTCCCAAGGTTATATCCCAGATTTACACTCCATTAGGCATTATTTTGAAAGTCTGCATGAACACTTACAGTACACTAAGTTACTTTTGGTTGCTGGATTGCTCGACTGTGTTCTGTGAAATGGGGTGCCTCAACACTGGGCTGCTTGGGACCAGTTGAGATTTCTCAGCAACGTTCGTGTCCCCAGATTCTATACCATTCCAGAGTCATCCTCTCATTAACTTTTTTAGAAATCCACCTTAAGATGCTTCTCTTGTAGAGTAAGCAGTCCAGATTCTTTTCCCAAACCAAGAAGGATTGTTTGAGGGCCTCCAGCTTTCCAAGTCTGTTTGATTGTTCTACTGAACTTTCCTTCTCTACTCGGCAACTCTGCTCCTGTGACTGTTAAATTCCATCCACTTGAATGCAACTAAAAAGTTTATCACAATGCCTTTCCCCACCTTTCTTTCTGGACAAAATATAACCAAGAGAAGGCACTGTGTAGAGAAGATTTTGCTGAAAGTAGGGGAATAATGGAAGTGGTGGAGGAATGTTACATCACAGATAGCCAACAATTCACAATTTAATATTGGCTAGCACCAATATGAAATGCCTGCTACCAGGAATTTCCCCCAGCTGGGATTTCCCTCAAGCCTCATCACCAGTTTTCCACTAGAGGGAAATCCTTTTCCTCTTCATAATCCTTTTGAGCACATGTGCATGCATGCACACACACACACATGCACACACACACGCACACACACGCACACACACACACCTCCTTCAGAAATAAGATTTACAAAGAAAAAAAATAAAGTACAACTGTTCTATCAGAGTGGTACAAATGTGGATTTCTGTCATTATTTTAGATTCTCTATGTTGCATAATTCTTCTCTAATGAATATTATTTCTTTCATTGTAAGGAGAAGAAGAAAAAAGGAAGGATTATTTTAGTTTAAAGGGAAATAATGTAAGAGTTCTTGTTTCAAGGGAACTGGGCCAGAATAATGTTTTTACCTAGCTGTTCATCGTTGGCTCTTCTGACCTCAAAGGATTCCATGTTTCAATCTTCTTTCTTTTAATGTTTGAGGAGAGCAACCTAGTAGGGGTTCTGATGAAAGAATTTGAAAAATGGACGTTTTATATGTGAAGCCTTACCTACTCCTAGAACAGAATCGTGACTGTTCAGCTAGTAATTGCTCTTGACTTCAGGGAAGAAGAGACTTCCTCACTCAGGAAGATGAAGGACTCACCAATTGTAAAACCAGTTTCAACAACTGATTAGTGTTTAGAACTGTTAGTTCTTACTCCTTCTCTCTAACCTAACTCCTATGAGGGTTCATAGACCCCTGGTCATATGCTTGAAGATGACAACAATGCCTGGCTGCTGTTTGGCTTTTAAGATCCGATGCACAAGTTGCGTACTTCTGGCCACTCAGCTTGCATTCTGAGTCAGGCCAAAGCATCCTGGACCAGCAGGTGAGGTCAAGAATGTCCTGCAGGAGGCCTCTCAGGCTCCTTTGCAGCAATTGGCCCCAGACTTTCTTAAATGTTTCCTATGGGTTTTATTTCTTGGGTACATTTGATGCTTGGTTCTCTTCTCTTTTTGAACCTGTTCCTGCCCGTTTTAAATGGAGTGTGTGCATAGTCTATTTGTCTCTGGACTTGGGTGCCAACATGATTCCAGAGTTATCCTGTCATTAATGTTTTTAGAAACATAACTTGAGATGCTTCTCTGTAGAATAAGGAGCCCAGATTGTTTCTCCAGACCACTAACAATCTGTTAAAGGCCTCCCAATTTTCCCAGTCTGGAAAGATGTTAGAGGGGCATAGAGACTGGGATTCAACTTCGGCTTAATTACCACATAACTGGTTAGTTGTAACCACTCAGAACCTCAATATCCTATATTAAAACGGTTTCATGGCTATTATAAACAGTGCACAGTATATTGATTATACACATACAATAAAAATAGATACTATTTTTATCATTCAATCAGGTTTCCCTCAAGAGCTTTGATGTGAAATTGAGCTGTCAGATTTTTCTACTCCAGAGTAAATCTGATGGATAACCTTGGCCTGGGGTGTTATTGGAGACATACTCTTGAACCCTGTCTGTTGGCTTCTGCCTCTAACAGCATGTGCAGGCCTCATAACAGGGCGCTTGGTATCAAGCTGTTTATTATTCTTCACAAGCTGACCATAGGGTGCTGAGAACACTCAAGGTAATCTTGAAGCCTAGCCCACTGGGGTCTCATAATAAAATGATTTTTTCCTCTTTCCTTTGCAAGATTACATTTAATTAAAAATATCATTGATTTTTTTGTGAAGAAATAAAATATTTTTAATTATTATAAAATAAAAAATATAGCTCCCACATCTTTCAGACCCTGAATTACCTTCCCATAGGCAAAGGCACATGGAAAGTCTTATCCTAGTCAGAAAGAATCATGGTGATAATTTATTTCTTAATGCACCGGCCCAGGCATTCGTTAATTTTGTCAGAAAGTCATTACAAGAAAATATCTTCTTTATGAAATGAGACTGGTTTTTATACAGTGCTTTTTATTGCTTGCCTCTTCTTAATCATGATAAGAAAGTCTTCAAACATTTTCCTATTCAAATGTGAATTGTAACACATGGACCATATACAGTATGGTAATATGCAGTCTTTATTTCATAATTTTAATCCCTTCACTGGTAGCAGCAGCATTTTAAAACTTTGATCCAAGTAGCTTTGAATCTGTCCTGGGAAAATATACTGAACATTAAGAATAAAGTTGCTTGCAGGGGTTAAAGGAGATCACAAGATGGCATGTACTTCCAAGGAAATTGTGAAAAATAGTTTAATTCAAGTATCTGTACTTCTACAACTGGGGAGAGTTTTGTAGTTTTCTTGATTATTGTTTTCCTTGACACATTTCAGGCCATCAATGTTTGGTGTACAAAATAAAATAACACAAAAATGAAAGTGTATTGGCTCAGATGGTTTTCTTACATTGACTGAGTCTGATTCTATTCGTTGAAAGATTAACAAACTGTTGAATATTGGACTAGGAAAGAGTCTTAGCTATCCTTTGGGAGCCCCTGCCCCATGTCCTAAACCAACACGCACATCACGTTTACAGATGAGGGCGTGAGAATGCTGGGGCTGAGGAATGAAGAGGCTGTCCAAATCACACAACTGCTGACCCACTGCGTGCTGATCCATGAGTGTCTGTGCTGATGGTGCATGTTATCCCTAGGTCTTGGCCCAAGTCTTCCATGTACTTAAAAACATCTTGGATTAAAACGAGATTACTTTTCTGCAGATATTTGTAACAAAGGATCGGTGTGCCGGTAATAGGGTTCCTCAATAACCTGTTTGATTGTCAACAGTGTTATTTTCTACATGTGATAGAAACATGAAAATAAAAGGACTTATAGATATTCTTTCTGGGTGCCTGTAAGGGGCAAGAGCATTGCTTTCATAGTGTTCTCCTGAGTGCCCTTAGACATTGCTCAGAGCCATTGATCCTGAGCTTGCTGACCCTTTCATCTTCTCTGGCCACATAGATGGCCTCCTTCCATGGTACTGTTGCAGCTGGGGCTCAGCATGGCTCAGAAGAAGTTTTCAGAAAGACATGCCTGATCCAAGGTGCTGTTGGGGCCTCAGGGGTATCACCTCTGAAGATGGAAAAACACCAGAGAAGAACAGGAAGCTGAGTGCTGGTTTCAAAGTCATCATCAGAATGTGTGAAACTTGATTCATTTGTTCACTGTTCTCTCCTTCATCCAGTATGATTGATGCCCCACATGCTGGCCACTGGACGAAGGCCTCAGAGCTCAGTCAACAAGAGAGACATGATCCGTTTTCCCCCCACATTGGCCACAGGCAGGGTTGGGTGGGTTAAGATAGACAGCAAACCAGCGATTACTGGTCTAATAGGCAGGATCAATGGGAAATTCAGTGTCCTCTAAGAATATTAGAAAGGGGTGTCAAACCTGAGAGTATGACAATGCCACTCTAAAACCTGGAGGTGAGTAGGGATTAGTAAGAGCAAGAGCAAACACCAGTAGGGCAGACACTGCATATGAAACAGCCCTGATGGTGAGGTGGATTCAAGGAGCTCCAAAAACCCTGTGTGGCAGGAGTGTCTGGAGCAGAGGGAGGAGGCATGTGATCCGTCAACAGAGGCGGGCAGTTTGAATTGGATCACCAGCCCAGCCTTTCATGCTACAACATAATGTTGTTTACCACATTGCCAGTACTGCACGAACACCTTCAGAATTACTTAAAGTCTTATTGGAAAGGCAAAAAACCCATGTATAAAACAGAGAGGCACAATGAAATGACATAAGGTGGCCAAATGCTTAGCAGGAACAAATAAAGTTTTACTGAGAAATCAGGGCAGAGAGGAGAGAAATCCACAGGATGGGTCCACGGTGAAATGAGTTTTAAGATCACATATTAGTTGGGATTGTGTGTATTGACGTCTTTTGTGACTTTCCAGGTGTTTTACAATGTCTTGCTCAGGCCCTGCAACAACCTAGTGACTAGGTATTGGTATTTCATATTGTCTGCATTTTACCAAATGCAGGAAACTGGGACTCAAAAATTAAGGAATGAGTCCAAGTTTATAAAGAGAATGATTGGAAGAGAAGGGATTTGAACCTAAATCTGCCTCACTGGGGGCCTTTGCTCTTAACCAAGAGATCACACACCCACAAGGAAATGAGGCTAAAAGGCAGTCATTGCTTTCTACCCCACCAGTTTTCAGCTCTGAAGAGCAATTGTGACTTTTCCCTGAAGGTGCCATGCAGCGCGTGGGTGTTCCCTTGAGGGTAAGGGAGACATTTTATTCAGGATGGGCTGTGCCTCTCTCAAAGGTTACACATAGGGAGTTCTTGATCGTCACACTTACAGATGTTTTATGCCATCTGATGGAAAGTTGTGCCTATGTGTGTAGTTTTACAGACTTGGTAAAAAGGAGTGAGTTTATCTGATATATTAATTTGTTGCAAACAGACAAGTTAAAGAAAAATAATTGTTAAATATCAAATTTCTCACTGGACTCTTATCTCTTTCACTGATTTTTTTTCTTTTTTGAGGGGAGGGAGAGCTGATTTTAAATGTCACATAACCAGAGGCAACCATTGAGGTCCAGGTGGAAGAAGGCACAGAAACTGAACCTGACATTTATTAGTTACTGTCCCCAGGTAAAGCACTTTACAGTTGCTAGAACTTGGCAGATGTCTTTATCCTCCAACTTATTACTTTCAAAACATTAATCATTGGTATCAGTCTCTAGATCTGCAAAGAATTGCATAGAAATGGAAGTTTACATCTTAATTACCTGACTTGGTTTGGGATTTAGGTCAGAGAACTCACAGTATATTTGTAAGGCGTGCCCCTCATGGGAGCTAGAACTTATAAAATTGTAAGCTTTAAATTGGCCCCTTTTGGATGCTTTGTGAGTACCAATGATTTTCAAAGGTAGTGAGACATTTCACATCAATATTATTTTAAAGTCAAATTTAGAAACTTGACTAAATGTAACATTTGTCTTTGGTGTTTTATAGATATCCATTGATTTGCAGCCATTCCCCCTAAGTCATGGAATGATAATATTCATCATCTTATGGAGTGGTATATCTGGTATAATATTTATAACTACACACACTTGAATATCCCTTAGGTGTATTAATTTATGTAACTTTGTATGATACATAAAAGTACTTTTACGTATTTCATATGCATCATTTCATAGACTCTAAAGGTTAGTCAAGGCAGACTTGGGGTAAGTGCCTGTTCGAGGCCCTCCACCTGGTCTCTCTGGCTTTGGGGCTCAGCTGAAGTCAGGGGTCCATGCGAACCCTCCCCCTGGGTTAGCACAGCCTCCAGACTCTGGGTCCCATGTAAGACCATGTAGCCTGACTCCAACCTGGCAAGCTTAGCAATAGAGAATGCATCTTCTAGGTCACATGTTATATTAATTTTATAACAGCTTGAATTTTAGAATAAAAAATAGGCAGAAAACTTGGAATCAGTACAAGGAAAGCTTATAGTATACTGAGAATTAAAATGAGAAAAAGAAGGAAGAAAAAGTTGGCCATGATTACTAAATAGGGGTGGGGGAGGCTTTAAACTTGCTTAATGACCAGAAAATACAGAAATTAAAAGAAGAGAGTGGAGGCTGGTTTCTAGGGGAACAAACCATGTAATGAGATGATTGGAACAGTCAGTCTTGCCCTCTACCTCCAGGGAGGGGAGAGGGGCTGGAGATGGACATAGTCACCAGTGGCCATGGATTTCATCAGTCATGCCTATGCCACACAGCCTTCATAAAATCTCTCACCCACGGGGTTTGGAGAGCTTCTGGCTGGTGAACAAGAATGCATCTTTGAGCCAGAACGATGGCACACCCCAAACTCCATAAGGACAGAAGCTCCTGTGTTCTGCGTTTATCTGCAGAGAATACTTTTTGAATAAGGCTAAGGTTATGGTGCAGGAGCCTCTAAGCAGCTCCTTCCACAGAAGAAGGGAGGCCTAAGTATGGCACCAGGACCTGGCTTTGCTGATTGTGGAGCTGGGCCGTCTGTTGTAACTGATGTTTCCAGATGAACACGTGATTTTATGGGCCACTGTTCTCTCACATAAGGACTCTTTGAAGATCAGATCGAACTGAGCCAAAGGATATAAATTTTGGCACAGCTGAAGTTATTGTCTACATGGAAAACCCAATAATATCTAATATTACTAGAATCTCTCTGCTGACAAGCCTAAATACATCCTATGCAGAAGAATGTTTCTTCAGCGTGCCATGATAAAAGGTCACAAACATTCAAGGTGATTTTGATTCATGCCACATTTTGCCATTTTACTTAAGAAGTATCTTTCTGCCTCAACAGTTTATGTTCCTGTGCTAGGGAAACAAGTTTCATAAAAAATATAACTACAAAGCATAAATAAGAAAATCCTACCCTGACATGGAAATTCTCGTTTAGAGAAGGGGATTTTTTTTTTTTTTTTTTTTT
>NW_016814960.1:426449-476882 GCF_001698545.2 Rhinopithecus bieti | reverse complement strand
ACACACACACACACACACACACACACACACATATATATAGGCCGGAGCCAGGAGTGAAACGAGGTCTGGAATGCTGAAATTTGTGCCTTTAACTCTTGCACCCTCCCAGCTCTCTCTGTGGGAGGGGTGGACTTCTGCAGTGGGAGACCCAGCTGCCACAGACTCTGCAAAATGTCCCCATTCCTGTCCTGTACAGGCTTTCCTTGTCACTTTCTAAAGCAACCCAAACCCAAAGCCTTTAAGGCTGTTACTGATGCTGGTGGCTGGGGTGTGTCACTTTTCTCCAAGGTCATACATAGCTAATGGATTCCCTCCCATTCTTGCATGAAAGTTTAACATTCTTAGGGTTCAAAAGCAATGGAGAGGCAGGACATTTTGCTCTTTAAGCATTATCTATTGATTTCCATGAACCACTATTATATTGGGTGCTTCTGCGGGCAAAGAATGGTGCTAGGACCTGAGTATACAAAAGCAAGATAGACAGTTCTTATTGATACAGGGCATAGAAAGGAAAACTGAAAAAAAAGTTGCAGTACTTACGCTGGCAGTCTAGACAATTCACTTATCTGTATTGATCTTTAATTCCTCATGTCTTAAATGGGTATAGAAATAGATTTGTGGGATTTGTTTAAAGGATTACTTTTTAAAATATATTTAAAGTCTCCAACACAATGCTGTATGTTGCAATTGTTTCTTAAATGGCAGACAGCTGGCATCTTTCAAACCATATAAATAATAAATTAGGGTCCTGAGTCACTGTGAGAGCAACCAGTGGAAAAAAATCCACCTCTGGGTGGTGTGACATAAGTTTCTTAAACACGTAGAGCTTACTATTTTAATATTATGTAACCTGGTTCTGCCAGTTTGTCCCAGGCTGTGAAATTATAACTTTATGTTTCATTGTTATTTCAGTATCATTCCAGCCCAGACTCCATCCTGTTTAGGCAGCAATGGGCTTTTATGAGACGCAGGCTAACTCAGAGCAGACAAATACAAACAGAGCTTGTGTTCAGCCTCCAAGAAGGCACGGGATGGGATAGGAGACAGTGATGAAGCATCTCAGAAGAGGCCATCTGACCCAATAGGTGTCAGAAACCATCCTTCCAGAAAGCTTCTGAAACAATTTTGGGGGGAGGATTCCTATATTTTCTCTCGGATGCTAATGGCATGCAGCACCACTCAGAAAAATTTTATGTTTTGACTATCTTAGATTTTGGAGTTAATATCAGTTAGGGACTATAATAGTATGCTATAACAAAGTAGCACAAACTGGATGGTGCAAGCAAAAGATATTTATTGTCAGTTCTGGAGGCGAGATGTGGAAGACCGAGTGTGAGTGCGGGTTTGCTCTGGGCTCACCTCCAGCCCATATGGTCACTGGTAGGCTTCGGTGTTGGTTGGCTTGGGGAACCACTGCCCTCACCTCTGCTTCATCTTCACATGTGTTCTTCCTGTTGTGTCTGTGTCCAAATGTCCCCTTTGTATACATTCTAGTTCAGTATAACCTCATCTTAACTAAAGACATCTGCAGCAACTCTATTTCCAAATGAGGGGGTTAGGACTTGACCATATAAATTTGTTAGAGAGGCACATTTCAACTCATGGCAACTATTTCCATTGGGAGTTAAACTGCATTAAGATCACTGAAATCTCCCGGAGACAGACGGCCCCACTCTACCTCACAGTGCTTGCCTCCTGGTCTAGACCTGCAATTCTCAAACTTTAACTTGCACAGGAATCAACCGAGAGATCTGATACAGTGCGTCTGGGGTGGACCCTGAGAGTCTGCGCCTCTAACACGCCCCAACAGGGCAATGCCCAAGGTGGGTCCAGGGACCCACTCAGGGAGGCAAGGGCCCATCCTCTCTGAAGAACATCCATAGGGTGAGAAGACAGATTTGCAGAAGACACTCGGAGGGCAGGGTAAGGAGGGAAGGAAGCCTGTTCCGGCAATCTAAATGCCTATGTGATTCCGGCAGCCCTTGATGCTCAGGTGATGGTGAGAGGAGCACAAGCTGGGTCTGCGCTCAGCAGAAGCAGGTACACAGCTGCGGGTGCATATGCTAATGATCATTAACAAGCCCATCATGGTGCAATTTCTCTGTCCATCCCACATCACATCATTAGCCAGACAAATCGCGTCAGGCTGCTTACCCCAATTGGCACAATGAGCAGGGCCTGATGAGCTGCAGACACAGTTTCAGAGCCAGAAAGGACTTTGAGTCGATGGGGCCCAGCCCTCCCTTCCAGGCGAGGTTCCAGTTCCTGGGATTAACAGTTGTCCTGAAGGCAGGAAGGGCAGCACTGGCGTTTGATGCAACGCCCGGCCCCTTCCTTTATACCCCTGCTGCGTTAGGAGACAGAGACGAGACCCCTAATTGTGCCCTAATAAGAAAATTGTGCCCTAATAAGAAAATTCCTGCTTGACTCTTCAGTCAATGGATCAAATTTATGGAAAAAAGAGATTGAATATTCATAAAGGAAGAAAGCCCAGGCAGCCAGCAGGGTTGAGGCACCCAGAGTTGGCATGGGGCCTGCACACCCAGCAACCATGGGGATGCTGCCAAGGATGCTCCTTTGCAGCCCTCAACCCCCCCCCCCCTTTCTCAGTAGCTTTCTTGATGATGCCCACCTGCAGTGTCCCCAGTGGAAATGCATTAAGTTAGTTAAAGTAAGGACGCCATGTCAAAATCAAATAACAGAAGGCTAGGTTGGAAAACAAGGTAGCAGCCATTCACCACTTGGTATAAAATTCATGAGAAAATCCTTCTCTACATAAAGAAATGACCTTCCAAGTCTCTGCTGGCTGAGCATCTCTGGTGCTTAGGAGACAGAGTTCTCGTGTCCTTTAGGAAAGGAAAATTTGTCCATGAGCCCTGTGAGAAAAGAAGATGCATCAAACCTCAAGGTCCCCCTGCATCTTGATGGCACCATCAGGGTTTCAACTGAAAAATGGTTTATCTATCCTACAGTGCTGTTTCTCCTAAGATACAATTTGGAGGGGAGATTGAGGGCACAGGTTGCAGGCAGGGTGATGGGGTGGCACAGGGCCAGGGATTTGGAGGCCAGCAGAGCCAAGAGCTCAGCTGTGGGAGAAGCAAAATGAACTAGGGGAATGATGGTGCTGCTGCAGGGCTGCAAAAGATGCTGATTTTCACCACCGTCCTCTCAGCTTGATTTCAAGACACTTGTCAATGGATATGATCTCAATTTAGCAAACTGCATGTGAACAGAGGTCCTAGGATGAAAATGATGGAACACACAATGTGAAATCGAGCAGGACAGAATCCTAAACCCCTCTCATCACTCTCTGGCTGTCCAACCTGGGACAAATCCCTAACAGTCTCAAGTTTTTTTTTCTCTCCTCATTTATAGACAAGGATCTACATTATTTTTTTTTGCAAGCTTTTTGAGAGAATCAGCTAAAATTACTTCCATCAAGTGCAGAACGTAGGGCAGCATGTGGAGTGGCAGTATTGTGACCAGGGGAGTTCCAGTGCAGTTCAGTACAAAGCCTTAATTATGCATGATTAAAACTGCAATCTTTTTACCTTCATTCACAATGGGTATTCTGGAAGAACTTCTTCATGGACTGATCTTAAGATTTGTTGACTAGTTGGAGTAGGATGACACTGACGAATTATCGGTAGCAGAGCTTGTAAGATGCTTAGTACAATGTGCTGCCTAGGTTTTCAATGACATAGTCTGGCATTTTTTTCTTCAAGATAGCACTAAAGCAGTGCTTCTCAAGTGGGGTGATTTTGCCACCTTGCTGAAACCCCTTTTGTTGCCCCTATTTGGCCATGTCTGAAGGAATTTATTGTTCAGAACTAGGGTGGTGTTACTGGCATCTAGTGTGTACTGGCCAGAGATGCTGCTAAATATCGCACAATAGGGGAGACCCCATAGCAAAGAATTACCTGACCCAAAATGTCAATAGCACCGTGGTTGACAAATCCTAAAGTAAGTCAACCAGATAATATCAGAATTATCCAAATCTCCCTCAATTAATAGGATATGTATTCATAACCCTTAAGGAATTTTTTCTAATAGGACTTATCTATTTAAATGCATACAAGAATACAGGTTGCCACTCTATGACATTAATTTATTTATTGATGAACATTTGTTTATCACCATTTTTAAATGTATTTTTATTTCTTAATTGTTTTAATTTTAAATTGATACATATTAATTGTACATATTCATTGGATATATAGTGAAGTTAAGATACATATAATGTGTAGTGATCAGATCAGGGCAATTAACACATGCCTCATCTCAAACCTCTGTCATTTCTTTGTGTTGAAAATATTAAATATCCTTCTTCTTCCTATCTGAAACTATATAATTTGCTATTGTTAACTATAATCATTCTACAGTGCTACACAATGCTAGGACTTATTCCTCTCATCTAGCTGTAGTTTTATATCCTTTAACTAATTTTTCCCTCTTCCTCCTGCGTTTCCCTGACTCTAGTATTACCTGTTCTGCTTTTTACTTCTATGAATTCAGTTTTAAATTTAGCTTCCACATATGAGTGAGAACACACAGTGTTTAACTTTCTGTTCCTGGTTTATTTCACTTAACATAACGTCCTCCAGTTCCCTCCATATTGCTGAGAATGACAGGAGTTCATTCTTTTTTGTGACTAAATAGTATTCCAAGATACATGTGAAACTACAACTACATGCATGTAATGTTTCATGCCCTTCAAAAGTGAGAAAAATAATCAAAATATGTCTACCTCAGAAAAGAGCTACAAACAGTTACACACTAAAGAAATAGATTTTCACATCCAGTTATGCTTGAGACAAACTGAACTAGAACCTTGATATATTTTTAGACTTTTCCCTAAGATGCCATCAGAATTTCAAACTTGCCAAAATCACTTAGCTTGTAGTTTTGCATTAGTTGTAATGATTTGGTAAGGACCTATGCCACAGGAGCAAAACCCTTTTGAAATGTGAACACTGGCTGTTGACTAGGTTTGCTTCATTTCCCAGATGCTGAGATTAAATCTGTGCTTTAACAACATTTCCTATTGTAAATACCATGAACAACTGGGCTTACTTCCACATATGACACCAAAAACTACCATATTAGACCAATGCTTATAGAAAAAATAATTGCAGAATCCCATGGGGAAAAACTTTTCTGGACATGGAGTGTTACAAAACAGTGGACTGCCATGGAAGAGCCACACCAAGTTGTATAAGCTACTATATAGTGTTATCAGTATCAAGAATATTAAAATCTGGCCAGGCACGGTGGCTCACGCCTATAATCCTAGCACTTTGGGAGGCTGAAGCGGGTGGATCACTTGAGGTCAGGAATTTGAGACCAGCCTGGTCAACACGGCAAAACCCCGTTTCTTCTAAAAATACAAAAATTAGCCGGGTGAGGTGGCACACGCCAGTAATCCCAGCTACTCGGGAGGCTGAGGCACGAGTATTGTTTGAATTCAGGAGGCACAGGATGCAGTGATCTGAAATGGCACCACTGCACTCTAGCCTGGGCGACAGAGCCCGACCGCAGGGGAGGGGCTGTCTTCAAAAAAAAAAAAAAAAAAAAGAAAAAAAAAAAAAAAAAGAAATTCTAATCATGAAAACCCAGCTTTATGATTTACTTCTGTATAAATTTAAGAAATACTTTTTGCTTTCCTAAAGCATGCATGCTAGGCTTCTCTGGATAACACACCCGACCTCACATGCATTGTCCCTTGTCTCCTCATGCTTCCATTCCAGCGGAGCAGATGGATGTTTAACATGGAATTGCAGGTGAGCAGGTGAGGGTGTAGTTTAGCATTATTTGCATGATGCTAATAATCGCAAAGGCAGTAGAAGGAATATCATCAGCTATTACAGTGTTCTTCCAAAGAAAAGACAGAGAGCCCAGTGAGTTGAGAGGACCTGTGATTTCTCATGGGCCAAGGAAGTCAAGAGTGTTATCAAGGCAATGATGTGTCTTCAGTGGGCATTGTGTGTGGAGCAGGAGCACAAATGGTCAATTAGGGAAGAATCCTAGTGTTGATCTGAAGCCGATGGCGTATTTTCTGCAAGAGAAACTATGTTCCTTGGGAGAAACATCCTGTGAAGCAAAACCGAAGTCAGCTACTGTGAAATTTAATTGGTGCGCCCCATTCCTTAGTGTTGCATTGGAGTGTTAGGTGCCACTATTGCCCATAGTGGCGAGGTCTGGAGAAATCTGCTGTGAGTCGTGGCGTGGTTTCCTGTACTGGTAAACAAAGGTTCACTGGAGAAATGCTGCATTTGATCTACGTATCATCTTAAATCTAGAATGTGGTGCTGCTACCAGACTCTACATTTTCCTTGGGGCTATTAGTTGTTACATGCAGAGTGTTAGGCAATAAGCTATATTTATTTTTGAAATTTTGGAGTATGTCTTGTTTTCCCTAAGATGCCATCAGAATTTCAAAATAGCTTCTTTGTTCAAGGACCAGATGAAAGCAGCAGTTTGCCAGAATTTGAATTTCCCTTCACAGCAGCCAGCAGCAAGCCTGTGCGATGGCCTTTTGTGAATGTAAAGACATCTTTAAAATAGAACTAGAGTGTTTTCCAGGCAGCTTTAGGGAAAGAATTGAGTTATAAGTGACTTAAGCGTCTTGTGGCTAATTTCTTCCTTTTTTTCAAGTTCAATGATTGGCGTTTGCCACTATTTATGTTCTCAAGAAATAATGATCCAGCTGAAAATTAAAACAAATCTCATCTCAAGCACTATTTCTGGGAGTTTCTAACAATGCCTTTAAAATATTCTTTCCCTCCGGGGCTGAGAGACAAGAAGACCGAGAGAAGATGGAATCTTAGGCTTCCTTCCTTGCCTGTTTGTAGAAAGTGGAGCCAAAAGAGCCGAAATTCAGAAGCAATTGATTCCTTCTTCATTCAGATCCTTATCGAGAACTCAATTAATGGCTTGCTAAATCTGAGCCTGCTCAATTACATTTCTCGGACCATCACTAAAAACTTAAGTATCTTTAATTAGTTTTTATTGAAAAACATAAATAATGTTAAGTATTGACTCTCTTGGATTTAAGTTTCAGTTATTGGAAATAGTAAGGCATTCAGGCACTTTCATTATTGCCTCCAAGTGTCTGGTGAATCACTGTGGGATGGCTTTTTAAAGATATCCTATAAAAATTTCCTGGTCTGTTATCGAGGTACCGCTAAAAGCATACTCTCCTTGTAATTGTGAACTTAACAGTTTTAATCTGTTTTGATGTTGGCTGCATGAGGGGAAAAGGAAATCTAAATTTTTATTCTCTTTTATTCCTTGACCTTGAACAACAACCTATCTCTTGCCTCAAAAGCCTTGATTCCTAGGGCTAGAACTCCACATATTTTACAGGACTGGTTGAATGCAGCAAGCTGTCAAGGTGTCAGCCAATCTGCTTCAAGTGGCACGGGACACAGAGCGCTGACACATGAGATTCCTAAGTGAGCTGCACTGAGCTCGTGGCTGCTACTCAAGGTTGTTAATCTGCGCTTTACGAGGGTACTTTCTCTGAACCAAATATTTGGTTAGAAGGCTAGAATTAAACTTTCTAATTATGAATCGGAATGCATTCCTGAATGTTCAGCTTTTGGCATGCAAAGCTGATTAATAACCATTCAAAGGCAGATTAACTGCTGGAGCTCACCATCCACGCCCCTGTAACCTGTCTTGCTGTTTGTTTTTCCTTCTGAAACACTCCAGGAAACTCTGGAGGCTTGCAAATTGTCCAGCAACATGCCCACTATATGATTCCTTTCCAAATAGCTTGTGCATTTATCTTGAAAATAAATCTACTATTGAGTTGTAAGAATAATTTCAGCATTGAAAACCATGGTTAGGAAACAAAGGCTGTATCCTGGCATCCTGGCAGTACGGGAAAGTGGTCTGGTCCTGGAGAAGAGAGGCGGTATGCTGAGTCTTGTTGATAAACTGGTCTGTGCCTTCCCAGATCACAGTCTCTCTTTCCAGGCTGCACACACATTATTTCTCTGAAGATGGAGCCAGAGATATTTCACAAAGACAGAAGGGTTTATGAGAAAAGAAGGGCAGATAAACTTGTATCTTTTCTCAAAATGTACTGATAAGCCATGTTTTTCTTACTTGCAATTTTGGAATTGGACATCTGTAGCTCATTCGTTATCCACAACTGTCATTCAAATCAATTAATTAAAATAATTATAAGTACAACTTAAGGATAAACATAGATTTCTCCTTCACTTTCTTTTAAACTAACATCTTACACAGCTACATCTAACTGCAAACATGTATCACATTGTTTAACATCTTTTGTCTTGATTGTATCATCATATTCTATATTTCCGTGGAGTTACTGTTTAGTATTTTAGTGAGACTTTAAAAAATGCAATTTCTGTTTGTTGAAAGCTTCTCTGTCCCCCTCTTTCCTTCCTTCCTCCTTACTATCTCTCTGCCCTTTCTAGTAATTTTTTTTAAGAATACTTCCTTCAACTCTCTCATTGTCTATCCTCTGATATAGGCAGTATTACTGTTGTTGGTCATCATGAGAGACTATTACAGAAAACAATCAAAATACTTATATTTCAATTTATAAATTGAATTCTGAAAAATAAAATGGACACTTTTTCTTGGCTGGCTTATCTCTCAGAGGGAAAGAAACTTATAACCTGACTGATTTGACTACAGTTTATTTTTATATTGCTTAGCTTTTTGTTTTGAATTGATCAAACTTCTGACACTTCACAATATATTTCTTCAACACTTTCATTATCACCTGAATATTAGAATTGTTCAGTTCATTGCATGCACTAAAATCAATAGAACCTTTGTCTGGTAAAGAATTAAATGATGGTGTGGTCAAATCAGATTTTCCTGTTTTCAGCTTCTTTTAAAATAGCATCTATTAGGGTTCCTGCTAGTGTCAAAAAGAACTGTCTAATCTTGAAAATGAGAGTAAACACGAAGTTGTAAGAATGTTCATTCCACATCCTGTCTTGCAAGAGTATACTCTCTATGCGTATATACATATGTACCATAAACATATACATATATACATGTATATTCCTTGCATACAAATACCATGTATATAATCGAATGTACCATATGAGAGTTCTACTATATGCATATACTGTTTATCTCTGTGAATAAAAAAATGAATTAATGCTTTCTTACCTAGACCTTTCAAATATGAGCACATCTTACCCTCTGATTGGCTCTCTGGGCTCTGGGTGAGCTGTGTAGCCTGAAAGTGAATGTTCAGAGAGCCAATCAGTGGGTAAGGTGTGTTCCAGGGAACTTAGCTGCTTTAACTATGGCACCGCAGATCTTCCATGTACCATGCCTCACACATAGGCTAGGTCAGAAAGCAGAGGCCTTGAAATTAACTTGAAGAGTGTTGGTTGGAACTTCTATGTGCTCTAGGGAGATAAGGACATATCTTGAGGAGGGAAGAGATGTGATTTACATCTGTGCACTGACACCAATGTGGAGAATAGCATGGACCTCCTATGAATGTGCCACTAACAGCTTCCACATATTTGTCCTTTAATGTGCTTAAGACACTGTAGCATTCTTAAGTCTTAGTTCCAATAGCCTACTGGTTGAGTCGTACTGACTCAGGGTCACCTTCTCTGATTTGTCAGTTATGCCAGCGTGCATTGTCTTAAGATGGTATGAAGGATAATTTCAAAATCATTTGTCCATGAAATTCTTTAATGCTGAGTATCTCAGAAGATACATAAGAGACTTAAGTATCACATAAGTTTATTCATTCAGTCAATCACTTATCCGTTTATTTACTGATTCATTCCAGAGCTATTCACTGAGCACCAACTATGTGCCAAGCACTGAATAAGGCACTGAGGACACAAAGAAACACACTTTGGTAATCAGGGTGAAAACAAATCAAAGGCTGAAAAGAAGCCCACTGGCTGTTAGTGACCTTCTAGAATATCACTCAAATCAGGGTTTTCTCAAATGCACAAATTCAGAAATAAAAGAGGACGTATTACAACAGATGCCCGAGAATTAAAAAGGGTCATAAAGAAGGCCTGTTATATGACTATTATATATTAACAAATGGGATAATGTAGAAGTAATGGATAAATTGCTGGAAACATATAACCTATCAAGATTGAATTGAGAGGCAAGAGAAAACCAGAATAGACCAATAACAAATAGGAAGATTGACATGGTAATTTAAAAACCTCCCAACAAGGAAAAGCCCAGGATTATATCACTTCTACCAAACATTCAAAGGAGAAGTAATACCAATCCTTCTTAAACTCTTCCAGAAAATTCCAGAATGCTTCCAAGCTCATTTTATGAGGCCAGCATCACCCTGATATCAAAGTCGTACAAAAGCACCACAAGAAAAGAAAACTACAGGACAATATCCCTGATAAACATAGATACAACAATCATCAAGAAAATACTAGCAAACTGAATTCAACAACACATCAAAAAGATTATACCCCATGACCAAGTGGAATTTAATGAAATTAAATGAAATGCAAGATTAGTTTTACATATGCAAATAAATCAATGAGATGTATCACATTAATAGAATAAAAGATGAAAGCCACATGATCATCTCAACACATGTGGAAAAGGAATTTGATGAAGTTTAACATCCATTCATGATTAAAAAAAAATACTAGCAAGGGCAATTAAACAAGAATTTTTTAAAAGTCATCCACATTAGAAAATAAAAGCAAAATTATTTGTTTGGAGCTGACATGATTCTATGTGGAGAAAACCTAAAGATTCTAGAAAAAATTACTATAACTAATATATGACTTCAGTATACTTGCAGGATACAAAACCACCATACAAAAATTGGTTGCTTTTCTTTTTTTTTAAGTTTTATTTGAAGTTCAGGGATACATGTGCAGGTTTGTTATACAGGTAAACTTGTGTAATGGGAGTCTGTTTTACAGATTATTTCATCACCCAGGTATTATGCCTAGTAACCTTTAGTTATTTTTCCTTATCCTCCCCCACCTCTCACCCTCCACCATTTGAAAAGCCCCCTTGTGTGCTGTTTCTATGTATTCATGTGTTCTCATCATTTAGTTCTCACTTATAGGTGAGAACATGTGGTGTTTGGTTTTTCTGTCCCTGCATTCGTTTGCTGAGGATAATGGCCTCCAACTCCATCTATGTCCCTGCAAAGGACATGATCTCATTATTTTTTATGACTGCATAGTGTTCCATGGTGTATATGTACCACATTTTCTTTATTCAGTCTACCACTGATGGGCATTTACGTTGATTCCACATCTTTGCTATAGTGAATAGTGCTGCAGTGAACACACACGTGCATGTGTCTTTATAACAGAATGATTTATACTCCTTTGGGTATATACCCAGTAATGGGATTGCTTGGTCAAGTAGAATTTCTGTCTTTAGGTTTTTGAGGAATCGCCACACTGTCTTCCACAATGGTTGGACTAATTTTACAGTCCCAGCAACAGAATATAAGTGTTTTGCTTCTTCACGACCTCGCCAGCATCTGTTATTTTTTTGACTTTTAATAACTATTCTGACTGGTGTGAGATGATATCTTATTGTGGTTTTGATTTGCATTTCTCTAATGATTAGTGATATTAGTGATGTTGACGGTTTTTTCATATGATTGTTGACCATATGCATGTCTTCTTTTGAGAAGTGTCTATTCGTGTCCTTTGCCTGCTTTTTAATGGGGCTGTTTTTTCTTTCTTGTAAATTTGTTTAAGTTCCCTATAGATGCTGAATATTAGACCTTTGTCAGATGCATAGTTTGCAAAAATTTCTCCCATTCTGTAGATTGTCTATTCACTCTGGTGATAGTTTCTTTGCTGTGAAGAATCTCTTAATTGAATCCCATTTGCCAATTTTTGCTTTTGTTGCAATTGCTTTTGATGGCTTTGTCATGAAATCTTTGCCCGTGCCTATGTCCTGGTTGTCTTTCTTTCTTTCTTTCTTTCTTTTTTTTTTGAGACGGAGTCTCACTCTGTCACCCAGGCTGGAGGGCAGTGGCCAGATCTCAGCTCACTGCAAGCTCTGCCTCCCGGGTTTAGCCATTCTCCTGCTTCAGCCTCCTGAGTAGCTGGGACTACAGGCGCCCGCCACCTCGCCTGGCTAGTTTTTTGTATTTTTTAGTAGAGACGGGGTTTCACCGTGTTAGCCAAGACTGGTTGTCTTTCTTTAAACCAACAACAATTTAACTGAAAAAGAAATCAAGAAAACAATTCCATTTGCAATAGCATCAATAAAATGCTTAGAAATAAATTTAACCAAAGAAGTGAAAGATTTTACACAAAAGGTGGTAAAACATTGATTAAAGAAATTGAAGAAGACACAAATCTTATGTTCATGGATTGGAATAATTTATATTGTTAAAATGTCCACATTAACTCAAAGCAACCTACAGATTTCATGTAAACTCTATCAAAATCCCAATGACATTTTCCACAGAAAGAGAAAAAACAGTTCTTAAATATGTATGGGACTACGAAAAAACCCCAAATAGATAAAGCAATATTGAGCAAAAGGAACAAAGCTGGAGGCACCAAACTTCCTGATTTCAAATTATGTTACAAAGCAACAGTAATCAAAAAAATATGGTACTGGCATATAGATGGACACATAAACCAATGGGACAGAATAGCCCAGAAATAAACCAAACCATAAGTGGTCCACTAATTTTTAGCAATGGCAATGAACATACACAATGGGGGAAGGATAGTCTGTTCAATGTATGGTTTTAGTAAAACCGGATATTCACACAAAAGAATAAAATTTGGCCCTTTCAACACACACAAAGTAAACTCAAAATAAAGACTTAAACATAATACCTAAGATCATAAATTTCTGGAAAAAATGTAGGGGAAAAGCTTCATGACATTGGTCTTGGCAATAAGTTTTTTTTTTTGTTTTTTTTTTTTAATGTGACACCAAACTCTCTTTTGCAACAAAAGCAAAATAAATCAGTCGGATTATTCCAAACTAAAACCTTTTGCACAGTAAAGGAAGCAATCAACAAAATGACAAGGCAGCCTATAAAGAGAAATGTTTTTAAACCATATATCTAATAAGGGGTTAATACCCAAGATATATAAGAAATTCACACAACTAAATAGCAAACAAACAAACAAAAACCCCAAATAACTCAATTGAAAAATGGGCACAGAACTTGGATAGTCACTTTTCTAAACAGGACATATAAATGGCCAGCAGGGACATGCAAAGGTGCTCAATGTTACTGATAATCAGGGAAATGCAAATCAAAACCACAATAAGATACCACCTCATTCCTGTTAGGATGGCAATTATCAAAAAGATGAGAGGTAAGTGTTGGTGTGAGTGTGGAGAAAAGATTGTACACTGAAAGTGGGAATGTAAATTAGTACAATGATTACGGAAAACATTATAGATGCTACTATATGATCCAGCAATCATTCTTCTGAGTACCTAACCCCCAAAATGAAATCAGTACCTTGAAGAGATGTCTGCATTCCCATGTTCGTTGCATCATTATTCACAATAGCCAAGACCTGGAAACGACTTATGTGCACATCAACAGATGAATAGATAAAGAAATTGTGGTATATTACTTAGCCTTAGAAACAAATGAGACCCTGCCATTTGTGACAATATGAATGAACCTGGAGGATACTGTGGTAAGAGAAATAAGCCAGACACAGAAAGAATAACACTGCATGGTCTCACTTATGTGCACAATCTAAAGTCAAATTCTTAGAAGCAGGTAGAAGAATGATGGTTCCTCAGAGGGGTGGAGAGGTGAAGGAAATGAGGAGACATGGTGCAGTTATGTAGGATGAACTTGTGTAGAGATATAATGTACAATATAATGGCTAGAGTTTATACTTCCATATTGTATGTTGGAGATTTTAGGTTTCAGGTGCACTTACTACAAAAAAAAAAAAAAAAAAAAAAAAAAAAGGTACAATGAGATCACTTGGACACAGGGCGGGAAACACCACACAATGGGGCCTGTCGGGGTGGGGCTGGGGAGGAATAGTATTAGGAGAAATACGTAATATAAATGATTAGTTGATGGGTGCAGTAAACCAACATGGCACATGTATACCTATGCACAAACCACGTTGTGCACATGTACCCTAGAATTTAAAGTATNGGTGGGGCTGGGGAGGAATAGTATTAGGAGAAATACGTAATATAAATGATTAGTTGATGGGTGCAGTAAACCAACATGGCACATGTATACCTATGCACAAACCACGTTGTGCACATGTACCCTAGAATTTAAAGTATAATAATAATAATAATAAAATACAAAAAAAGGTAACACATGAGAAGGATATGTTAATTTGCTTGACTGTGGTGATCATTTCATATATGTATACTTATACCAAAACATGTCATACACCTTAAATATATACAGATTTTATTTAAAAGTAGCAAAACACTTAGAAGGTCTTTGGGAAGGAAATAAATGACTAAAAAAATTAGAGAAATTTAGATTGAAGTTGTGAGAGATAGAAAAGTTCATGTGAGCAAAACCATAAGCTATATGAAAATAAAAATTCAGAGGAAATGCTGGCCTTTGGAAGACATAGATGCATTATCCTGGGTAGTCACTGAGTTGATGAAAATACAGTGGTATTTTGAACTGGATAGCAGCATATGTAAAGATGATCATGCACTTTTCTCAGGAAGAATAAGGACAGGACATTGAACATGAGGTGTTTCTGTTGAGGATTATGTAGGTTTCCTGTTAACCTAAGAGCTTCTGCCCTTACTGAGAACACAGGGCTAAAGAGAGTGATTAATGAGATAGTCATTAGGCTAAACTCAGTCAATCAAAGACTAGGCAAGAATATTCTTTAAATTTTAAACTACTAATATACACCTATGTAACTCTTTTTAAAAAATATTGTGCCTTAGGGAAAACTTTAACAATGTTTTTGTTTTTCTATCAGAATTCATCTGTCATGAATTCATAGTTGAAATAGCTACATTTAAGATTAGAAATGATCATGCTATTTATTTAGACAATCTGCCAGTGAAGCCTCATTTAGAGTGTTCTCTAAATGAATGGTTAGAAACCAAAGCAGGCTAGTAAATATTTTCCACTAAAATGTGGAGAATATATATCTTTAAAACAGAAATCGTATGATATATCTATAATTGGTCTGGTTTCAGCTAAAAGAAATTGAGGTAGAAGCACAGTAAGTATCTTCCTGTGGACATAAGAACTTCCTGTGAATAACAAGTTAGCAAAAATGCCAACTAATGTGTATTACAACACATTTCTTACAGTGGAGGTTAAAAAAACATGAAATTGATCTTCAAGAGTGAAAGAGTCCCCCGTGAGACCGGAGACTGAAAAATGACCATTTTGTTTGGTATAAAAGATGACCAGAGACCTCCAAAATGTTCAATTAGAGTGTTGGAAAAATAAGCCACGTAACACCGGCATTACAGGGTATTAAGAAAAATCAAGACATGTGAGGAAACCAAGGTGAAAGAACAAACTTGTCAAGGAGCTCTGAGAGTGCATCTGAGTTTGGCTGGTGTAAACTTATAGAGGTTAAGGTCTCCCTGTCTCTCTCTCCGTGTGTGTGTATGTGCATATGTGTGTCACGAGCAGAGGGGATGGAGGAAGTGGTGGTGGTTGGCGCATAGTTTGTGCCTGAAGGGAATAAAGTCCCATGGCTTTTGCATCTTTGAATTAGCTGACCGAGGGACTATAGTCTTCTTCTGGAAGTAGGGAGACGTATAGAGAGATAGAAAAAACATGTCTTCTGGTGTCAGATAGATCTAGTTTTAATTCTAGCTCTTCAGTTTACAAGCTGTGTAAGGTTGAGCAGACTGCACAGCTTCACTGACTTTCTTTTTTTTTTTTTTAAATTTTATTATTATTATTATTATACTTTAAGTTCTAGGGTACATGTGCATAACGTGCAGGTTTGTTACATATGTATACTTGTGCCATGTTGGTGTGCTGCACCCATCAACTCGTCAGCACCCATCAACTCGTCATTTATATCAGGTATAACTCCCAATGCAATCCCTCCTCCCTTCCCCCTCCCCATGATAGGCCCCAGTGTGTGATGTTCCCCTTCCCGAGTCCAAATGATCTCATTGTTCAGTTCCCACCTATGAGTGAGAACATGCGGTGTTTGGTTTTCTGTTCTTGTGATAGTTTGCTAAGAATGATGGTTTCCAGCTGCATCCATGTCCCTACAAAGGACACAAACTCATCCTTTTATATGGCTGCATAGTATTCCATGGTGTATATGTGCCACATTTTCTTAATCCAGTCTGTCACAGATGGACATTTGGGTTGATTCCAAGTCTTTGCTATTGTGAATAGTGCCGCAATAAACATAATTTTCTCATGGTGAAGTGGAATGAATAATACCTGTGAAATAATGTAACAGAAGTCCCTCCCACATAGCGAGGGTTCATTATCTTCTAAGTCTTCCCTGACAGATATGTCAACCACTAGCCACATGTCACTGTTGGGCACTAGGAATGTAACTAGAATCACGTATTAACAGGATGGAATTTTCAATATATTGAGTTCAATAAAATATGTCGTTTAAATCAATTTATCTTTTCTCCCTTTTTTTTCAGTGTGGTTACTAGAAAGTTAAAATGACCTATGTGGCACTCCATGTATTTTTATTGAATAGTTCTGTTCTAGATACTCTCCTTATTTGGAAGGGGCTAATGACCTTGGAAAACTGTTAAGATGAAGACAGTGATCAGAACTCCCAACAACCTTGGGAATAGGCTTAGAGAATGTTGTGGAGTAAACAGATGTGTGAAGGAGATGGCAGAGAAGGAAGGGATTGGAGTGAGGAGAGGGGATAAATGTTTGAAGCAACGATTACGAAAATGCTAACAAATAACGTTGTTGAGTTCAACTAGTGGGAGACGCTGCTCTACACTGGGGGTGGGGGGCATTGGGTCTCCCTCTCTGAATTGGAAGGAGCTAAAGGTGAGGCTTCTTGGACCCTGAAGCTGCTACATTTGGAGAACACAGAGCACATTTGTGGAGTCCTGAGTTGGCTGCATGTGTTTTACCTTTAGGGTGGGCAAGCTGGCAGCAGGCAGGATACATTGAAGAAATAATGGAAAGGCTACACACAGTACAGCATCACCGACAGGGACGCTCCCTGGGATCCCACGTCCTGCAATTGCAGTGGCGCATTCATGTGAGCCCAGGGTCTTACTGGCATAGTTTGTACGTTGCCTTGTAGAGCTGTGTGTCAGTAAGTGGGAAGAGGTTGCATGCGGTTTGCTTTTAACTGCAGTACATGGGGAAATATTTTTTTAAGAGCTTTAAAGAACTGTGGAAAAATTAGATTATAGAAAATGTAGTGAAAATATCTAATTATGGTTAAAATTTAAAAGCCTAACTTCAAGGCCAGAGGGAGAGTGAAATTGAGACAAGACAAAAAGATATACTTTAGACCTAATGCAGTTTGGTTTATAAGCTCAATTTGAATGTTTACTTCCACGGTTTTCAAGCATTTTATTGCTTTTTTTTTTTTTTCCTCTCTTTCTTGGCTTGGAGTCAGTATCATCCTCTCAAGTGCAGATGGCTGGCTTTGGCTTATTTTGCTTTCACTGTGTGGCCGTGTGGAAATCCACTCAGACATTTCCTCTGAAACCCTCCACCAGCCGCCCCTCCTCTGCTCTCAGCTGGATTTGCCCTGTGAATTAGATCTTTAATTGCACATCTCTTTTTACCTCGGTGGGTGGGATCTTTATGCAGAAACTTTTACAGATGCTTTTTTTTTTTTTTTTTGCTTGAATTTTGAATTTTAGCTTGTGTCTGTGTGGACATGCTGTAATCTAAAAGCAGTTTCACAAGTAGAATTGAGAGATAAAGTGAAATATTAATACAACCCAGAAGTCTCGGAAGTAATCAAAGTGCACTGTGATAGAGCAAGCATTGGGCACCAAGAGCAAGGGCAAGAAACTGGAGGAACAAAGCAGCAAACGTGACTGGTCCGTTAAACGTAGTTGGTTCCAATTTGCTTGCTCTCACCAGTTCCACCGATCTTTCAGGACCATCTGGATTAAGTACAAAAGTGTGGCTCTGTGATGGTTTCACCAGCTTCTCTCTCTGAAGCAGAGATTAAAACAGGGAGTTAGATTTGGAGCTGCAGCCTTCTGTAGAAGATACCCCAACTGCCCCACCAACAGTGTATCACACTGATTTTCTATGATTGCTGACAGATGCACACACAGTCAGCCTTGAGGAGGAGGAGTCTGAACCTGGGAAGCTGAAAACACTGGGTAGAACTCACACTGTGGCCACTGACTGGCTGTGTCATCCTGGGCAGCCTCTTTTTCTCTCCGAATACAATGTCTTCACCTAGAAGTGGGGATAATCATACAGTGCGGGGGTATTCTGAACATAGGATGAAATGTCTTTGTAAAGTATAATGGCCAGGGTTTGATGGACAAGGAACCTGGGGAATCTGGGTTTTTCTGCCTTAACTCTTCACTTTATTCCTGGTCACATTCTAGGCATAGCTAGATGGGGTTAGATTTTGGTGTGCACCATTTGCTAGCCCTTTGCGTGTATGAGAATCAAATTTCTTTAGGAAAGAATGAATCTATTATCCAGAACCCATGAACACATTATTCTAGAGAAAGAATGATGTACATATCATGTGTGTATAAATGTGTGTGTAAATATACACAGGTAATCATGTGTGTATCAGATGTGGTGTAGCCTCCAGAGGTTGGCGTGAAAATAGGGGTAGACTCCTAGGCCCTATTTAGGGGTCAGATCCCTAGACTGCAGGTTCCAGTGGGTCCCTGTGACTTTGAGCCTAGAATGCAGTGATAGGATGGAAAAAGTAGTTACAGCCAATCATTTCTTTGGTTTACAGCACTGAAAGGAACTAAGTTGTTGTGGATAACAACGATGGCTTGTGAATGGGACTTCCTGCCACTTACCACTTGTCACTTTAATTTTTGGCAAGATGATTCTTATTATGTCTCCATTTTCTTTTATCAGAACGGAACAATAATAACTACCCCCTAGACTAATTGTGAAAATTAAATTACTTAATTCAGGTACAGTGCTTACTATCATATTGTTACATAGTATTCTCTCAACAGATAAAATCTATCATTATTATTGTTATTGTTGCAATTATTATTATTACTATCATTATTAAATTCCTACTCTCAAGATCCCTGAACCTACCCTGATTTCTGTTCTTTCGTGACCCTGTTTTTCTAGGCTTCTTGATGATTCTGCTGTACTTGGTATCCTTCTAAAGATTTTTTTTTCTATTTATACTATCCAGAATCATTTTTCTTGTTTATTGTAACAAGATATAGGGGTTTGATCAGGGAGCAAATCCTAATATTAAAATTCTTTCCCACTAAACCTCAAATACTGTTTACAATTCTCGGCTAATGGTTTTCTGTCCTCAATAGAGGAAAATCTTTAGTTTTCCTTTATTTAAAAATCGAATGTAATTCTTCCTGAAGTCACTCACTGTAAATTTTACACTTGTCATTCCTTTAGTCTTCTATTCCCAGACACTTAAATAGAAAGAGAAGAAACATTGGGAGTAGAAAGCTGAGTCCTAAAATATTCTAGAGGCATTCCCTGTGGTGGTCACTTTCCAATCTGGAAAAATTAATTATGGTAAACCTACCTCTAGGATGCACACTTACTATCTACCTTTTCCTGATCCTTGTTCGTATTTCTATTTACTAGAACAACTCCCAGCTAAGCTGGAGCTTACTGTAAACTATGGACTTAATAAGAACTATTATATTGTTTTTTCACAGGTAGATTTTAAGTCATACATGGACTTGTATTTTTGCTTGACTTTATCTCACACTTTTTGGTGTTGCTATTTTCAGTTACCAAAAAAAAAGAAGTGCTGTCAATAGCAGGAGATAAACAGGAAACAGCTGATTTGATTCTGAAGGAAGAGACTACTAAGGTAGGAAGGAAATCAAGTGAACACAAGTTTTAAGGCAAAATTAGGATAATTTTAGTGGTTGTGAATGTTTCTGAGAACATCAGGTATGAAACTGGATTCCATTATCCCTTTCTTTCTCTTTCATCATCTTCTCTCAATCTTGTTACTATTCTGTTTTTAATTATTTATGTAAATAAATCAGAAATTTTACCCTTTAGTTAGCTAAAAATATGTCAGCATCCAAAGTCCGTTTAATTTTATATTGGAAATGTAGATTGTATAAGTTTTGCTCAAGCTTTCCACTGGGACTGGAGACAACAAAGCAAATTACCAACCTGGAGACGGAGCATCCCCAGGTTCCAGCTGCTGCCCTGCCATGGATTCCCCAGCAGGTGTTCCATGTGTAACATGTGCATGTACAAGCTATTTGAGATTTCCTTCTGTCAGCATATTCTTGACTTTGTAGAATTGAAGAACCACAGTCGGGCCTTTATACTGATTTGTGAGCAAATTATTTTCATGTTGTTTTCATTGGCTTTATTATACAGCTTTTCCTGTGAGGTGTAACCTAGGCTCAATTGCTATGCCACATCATCACTAAAAACATCTCTTAAGCATGGTATTTAAAAAAATCTAATAATGAATTTTAATTTTCAAGTCATGTGAGATTTTATTGTCTCAGCTATAGAAATACAACCTGGTAAACTATTATAGGAGAGGGAAGAAAAAAAAAAAGGACATCTGTATTTGCGTTATTTTAACAGAAACCCTCCTGACATTTGAACACCATTCAATTTCTTTCTTAATCTTTTGTTTGTATATTTTTTACATAGTGCCAATCATTATCCCAATTCACTTTATATTACCAGGGCTTTTACATTTTCTATTAAGTCAGTTTTTCCCAGATAGCAGAGTATTTACAATAATCATTTTTAATTCTTTTGAGTGAATACCCCATATTTATTTAACCATTCCTTGATTTTTGGTCACTCATGTTTGTCCTTGGATATATAATAGTAAAATAAGGATATTTTACATGTAATTATTCTTCAAAATATGAGTTACTTCTGAGAGGTGGAACTAATTATTCAAAGATACGTGTAGTTTATAGCAAAGACTCGGAACCAACCCAAATGCCTATCAATGATAGACTGGATAAAGAAAATGTGGCACATATATACCATGGAATCCTGTGCAGTTACAAAAAAGGGTGAGTTCATGTCCTTTACAGGGATGTGAATGAAGCTGGAAACCATCATTCTCAGTAAATTAATAGGAACAGAAAACCAAACACCACATGTTCTCACTTATAAGTGGGAGGTGAACAATGAGAACACTTGGACCCAGGGAAGGGAACACCACACATGGGGTCTGTAGCGGGGTGGGGGGCTGGGGGAGGGATGGCATTAGGAGAAATACCTAATGTAGATGATGGGTCAATGGGTGTAGCAAGCCACCATGGCATGTGTATACCTATGTAACAAACCTGCATGTTCTGCACATGTATCCCAGAATTTGAAGTATAATAAAAATAAAAAATGGCATCAAAACAAAATGAAACAAAGATATGTATCTTTTTTTCTAGATACATACTGCCAATAAATCATAATAATTTATTAAACAATTTTAAACAGTACTTACTTTCCGTCTCATTATATAGAACTTATTATCTGCCTATCTATCTATCTATCTATCTATCTATCTATCTATCTATCTATCTATCATCTATCTATCTATCTATCTATCTATCTATCTATCTATCTATCTATCTAGTAAGCAATCTCCATGGGGGTCTGTATGTGGAATAAAAGAGGGAGGAAAGCCCATCATGTACTTTACTTGTCTCAGGGTGTTCATAATCCTTTGAATTAGATGATATCAACCTCTTTCAATTTTTTCTCATAATTTTATCTCGACCCTTGTGTTTGCTTGGTTTTCCTCCTACCTTAGAAGCCTCTTCCATCAGGATCCAGTCAGCTGGCTTCTGTTTATCTCCTGGAGCAGCCTAGGGCTTGGTCTTTGGATTCCTTCTCTTCTTGATTATATTTACTTCTTCAATGATCTCATGTAGCCTTCTGGCTTTAAATATCATCTACATGCACTGTTGATATTGATAACATTTCAAATTTGTATTAGAATTCTCTACCCAATAGCTAACTCAAATCTCCACTTGGATGAGTAATAGGCATTTCCAAATGTTCACAACTGAACTTCAGACCATTTTCCCTAAACTGCTCCTCTCACAGCCCTCCCTATCATTTAAAAGAAACTCCATTTGCTCATGCCAAGAACCTTGGAGTAATTGACTCCATTTTGTCACTTCTACCAGGCAAGCGATCCGTCAGTCAGTCTAATCAACCGCTCTATGAAAATACATCCAGAGGTTAATAACCATTCGTTACCTGCTCTGCCATCCCTCTTCTCCAAGCCACTGTCATCTCCTGCCTGGATTACTGGACTCTCTCCTATCATCTTTGGTCCCCTACAGTCGATTCAAAACACAGTTGCCAGCATAATCTTGTTAAAAACGAAGACAGACCATGTTCATTCTCTGCTCAAAACTCTCTAGTGGATAATTGTTTTATTTAGAATACAAATGAAAGGCCAATGGCTACCAAGGGCAAACCTTGCAAGACCTCATGTCCTAATACTCTCTTGCCATTCCTGTTGGTGACATGCCTGATTCTGCCCTGCTCCCCTCCAGGGGCCTCTTACACATGTGGCTTTTGCCTGGATGCTCATTCCGTAGATGTGCACATGACTCCCCCATCACCTCCACGAAGATCAGGTCTTTTGTCTATTTTGTTCCCTACTGTGTCTCTACTACTTAGAATTATGTTGTATGTGCCAAATAAATATTTGTTGAATGTGTGATGAGGAAACTGTACAGGTTAGGTAAATTATTCCAGAGTTCCAACCTACTACTTGTCAGATTTGGAAATTCAACCTAGATCTGGCTGAAACCATATTCATATGATATGAAATAAATGGGAATATTCTCACTTTTCTAGTCTCTGAATTTATCTTTTTCTTAAAGCTTTGGTAAAATCACTTGTAAAATCATTTAGGTTAATGTTTTATTTGTTGGACTATTTAAAGAGTCAAAGTTTTGTTGCATATTCTGATTTTATATTATACCATGTACACAAGTTTACAATGGTTTTATCTAATTGTCTATGGAGTCTTTCTCATATGTACTGACGCTTCATATTTACAAATGTACTTTGTCTTAGATTCTCTTTTGTTTGCTATGATTATTGCCGCAGTAGTATCATCTTGGTTGCATTTGCCTAAATATTTCTCCATCATTTTACATTGAAACATTTTGTGTTTTTCAAGCACTAACTGGATAACCATACTTGGCAATGGGGTACAGCCCTTTTCTAGCTTTACTAACGTTTCTCTTATCCATTTGTATGAGAATATCCTCAGGAACTAAACCCATGAGTACACATTTTGCAGATTATATTATGAATATTTTAAGTTGGACTCAACACTGCCAAACTGCTCTCTCAAATGTCTGCATGGTCTACATTCTCCCCAGCAGAGCAAGCGAGTTTGCATCTATACACCTCTCTTCCCGCTAATACTTGACATTTTCCAGCTCTCTAAATTTTCTAAATTTAATTTGTGTATAATGATGTATCATTTTTGCTGTAATTTGTATTTCTCTGATTTCTGTTGAATTTGAGCACCTTTTCTTTCTTCTTTTTTTTACTTCGAGATTTTCTTTTCTGAAAATTATCTTCTTTACCCATTTTTAATGTAGAGTAATGGTTCTCTTATTTTTGCAGGATTTTGCGGCCTTTTCTAGATATTAATCCTTTTCACTTCAGTCATTAGAACTATCTTCTCTCAATTTGAAATTTTTCTATAAGTCTTGTTGAATGCACATAAAGTGTTAATTATGCAAGCGTAATGAGTTCTAGAGATCTGCTGTACAATATAGTGTCTATATTTGACAACATGATATTGTGCACTTCGAAATGTGTTATATGGGTGGAGCTCATGTCACGTGTTCTTACCAGGAAAACAAACAAAGGGACACGTAGCAACTTTGGGAGGTATTGGATATGTCTGTTACCTTGTGGTGAAAGGCGTTATAAGTGTTTGCTTAAGTGCAGACTCATCAAATGCACATATTAAATATGTGCAGTTCTTCCTGTATCAATTATACCTCAATAAAAGTGTTAAAAATAAAGATAACTTGGCCAGGGCGGTGGCTCACGCCTGTAATCCCAGCACTTTGGGAGGCCGAGGTGGGTGGATCACCAGGTCAGGAGATCCAGAGCTTCCTGGCTAACACGGTGAAACCCTGTCTCTGCTAAAAATACAAAAAATTAGCCAGGCATGGTGGCACGTGCCTGTAATCCCAGCTACTCGGGAGGCTGAGGCAGGAGAATGGCGTGAACCTGGGAGGCGGAGCTTGCAGTGAGCCGAGATTGCACCACTGCACTCCAGCCTGGGCAACAGAGCAAGACTCCGTCTCAAAAAAAAAAAAAAAAAAAAATAACTTATTAACTTGTGTATTATCAAATTCACTATTGTTTTGGTTATGTGTACTTTTGAAGTTTTCTTTAATCAGTGTTCTTCCTCTTTATGTTCACGAGTTTTCTCCTACAATATTTTCTATTAACTTTGAAAATTTACTTTTATATTGGAGTCTTTTTTTAGTTTTTTAAATATAGACTTTACCTTTAATCTTTTTTAACAAATTTATGGATTTAGAGGTACAAGTGTGACATGGATGTATTGTGTAGTGTGGTGAAGTCTGAGCTTTTAACGTATCCATCACCCAAATAGTATACATTGCACTCAGTAGGCAGTATTGCTTCCCCAATCCCCTTCTCCTGCTCCTACCTCTTGGAGTCTCCAATGTCTATTACTCCACTCTGTTTGTCTGTGTGTACCCGTTGTTTAGCTCCACTGTAAGTAAAAGTGTGTTTTTTGACTTTCTGTTTCTGGGTCATTTCACTTAGTACGATGGTTTCCAGCTCCATCTTTTGAGGCAAAAGACATAGTTTTATTATTTTTAATGGGTAAGTAGTATTCCATAATGTGTGCGTGTATGCCCTATTTTTTAAATCTGATTATCCATTTGATAGACACAGGTGGATACCCATGTCTTTGCTGTTGTAAATAGTGCTCTAATAAGCATGTGAGTGCAGTTTCCTTTTTGATAGAACACATTTTTTTCCTTTTGGGTATATACCCAGTAACAGATTGCTGTATTGAAGAGTAGTTCTATTTTTAGTTATTTCAGAAATCTCCATATTGCTTTTCATAGAGGTTGTACTAATTTATATTTCCACCAACAGTGTACAAGTATTCCCTTTTCTTCACGTCCTTGCCAGCATCTGTTGTTTTTTGACTTTTTAATAATAGCCATTATGACTAGTGTGTGACAGTATCTTATTGTGGTTTTAATTTGCATCTCTTTAATGATTAGTGGCATTGAGCATTTTTTCATGTTTGTTGGTTGCTTGGATGTCTTCTTTTGAAAAATGTTTGTTCATTCTTTGCCCACTTTTTAATCAGGTTATTTGATTCATTTACTTATTTTTTGGTCTTACTGGGTTGTGTAAGTTCTTTGTAGATTCTGTATATTAGCCCTTTGTCAGATGCATACTTTGCAAATATTTTTTCTCATTCTGTAGCTTGTCTGTTTACTTGGTTGATTATTTCTTTTGCTGTGCAGAAGCTTTTTAGTTTAATTAAGTCCCATTCGTCTATTTTATTTTGTTGTGTTTCTTTTTGAGGACTTAGCCATAAATTCTTTGCCAAGGCCAATGTACAGAAGAGTTTTTCCTAGATTTTCTTCTAAGATGTGCATAGTTTCAGATCTTACATTTAAGCCTTTAATCCATCATGAGTAAACCTTTATATATGTTGAGAGATGGGGGTCCAGTTTTATTTTTCTGCATATGGCTATCTGATTTTCCCAGCACCATTTATTGAATGGAGTGTCCTTTCCCTTACTGCGTATTTTTGCCAACTTTGTCAAAGGTCAGTTGGTTGTAGGTGTGTGGCTTTATTTCTGGATTCTCTATTCTGTTCCATTGATCTATGTGTCTATTTTTATACCAGCACCGTGCTGCTTTGGTTATTATAGATTTAGCCATGGTTTACCTTGTATATGACATTAGGTTGGAAGCCATCTTTATCTTTTTCTATTAAGTGAACGAATTTTCTCAACATTATTTTAAACTACCCATCTTTTCTCCATTTAATTCTGGTGGCATCTTTACCAAATGTGAAATTTGTATATACATGTAAGTCAATCTCTGGCTTATCTATTCTGCTTTATTGGCCTATTAGACTGTTTGTGATGGTCAATACCAAGAGACTTTGTAATATGTTTTCACAACTGGCAGGGAAAGCCTTTCCACTTCACTCTTACTTCGCGACATTGACTTAGAGACTCACCAGTAACAATGCTAAATTTAATTTCAGCCCTTTTCTTTGCACATATTTTACACATATAAAAATTAGCATTATATTTTCACATATTTTAACTGAATTTAGGTCACACTACCCATAATTTTGAGCTTACTTTTCTCATGATTCTTTTTTCCTATTTCATTTGGTATTCTTGCACATGTCTGCTAATCACTCTCTTGAATTTCATCATAGTTTATATGTTCCATATTTTAAAAACCAATTTCTTATTGGCAGCCATTTAGATTGTTTCCAATTTTTCACTATTATAAATTATGCTGCAAAGAACAGTATTGCACATGCATCTTTTTAAACATCTGTGATTGATTCCTTAGGACAAATTGCTAGAAATAAAACTCCTTCATCAAAGCATACGCTAGTTTTTGAGACTTTCTCCTTGTGCTGCCTAATTGCCCTCCAGGCAGTTCGTACTAAGTTATACTTTCATCACAAGAGTATATGAGTGCCTCTTTCCTTGTATTCCACCATACTGGGAATAATTATTATTGCAATTGTTTTCTACTTAAGTAGGAAAAATAGTGTAATTATTACTAGATGTTGAATATTTTAAGAATATTTTTGCTGCTATAATTACATACGCAGATTTCATTTCGATTTTGTGTAGTTTTTTTGTGCAAGGGTTATTTTTGCATTTGCATTAAGTTTCATTTGCATATCAACAATGCTTAGTTATACAACTCTATACTTGACAGATATTATTGCTCTGAGCCCATCAATTCTGTCTACTCCTCCCAATCCTGAATGATTTGATTTGAGTTATCCCTCATTTCACAGGGGTACATGTGAATAATTCCTCTTCTTGAAAGCTGAAACACTCTACTCCTCTCTACATGGTCATGCATGACAACAGGTAACTGGAAATAAAACACATTGCTCCTAGTTGTTCTCCAGAAAGCTCTGTAGACATCAACAGCTTCCTTGGGCAGTGAGTGGCCAGAGAAGTCTGAGCCTCATTTTATGTATTCGTTTGTTTATTTTATTTACTGGTAACTTTTTCCCTTTCCTTCATGTATATCCTTTAAAAAAACACAACTTGGAATTAAAAAGCAACAAAATGTCTGTAGAAATATATTTGTTTTTCTCCATTTTATATTAATGATCAGTTATCTTTCTCAAGCTTCGTAGTTTCTGTTCAGCTCAGGAAAGTTATCTTCAGTTCATTTTCCCAACCATTCCTCCATTCCTTCATGCATCTATCCACAATATTTACTGTGCACCTATTACACTCTAGAGATACCATAAGGCAGAGTTTCTCCACCTCAGCACTATGGACATTTTGAACTGGATATTCTTTGTGGTGGGAGTCCTCCCTGTGCACTGTACGATGTTTAGCTGCATTTCTGGCCCTTGTCAACTAGATGCCAGTAGCATCCCCTCTCTCCTCGAGTTGTGTCTGGAAGCAAAAAATGTTTCCAGACATCCAATACCCCTTTATGCCATATCCAGAACCACTGCACTAGGTAACAAAACAGACAATGTGCCTGTACTTATGGGGTAATTGAGAAGAGGCATAAAATAAGTTAATGCACGAACACATAGTGTGTTCTCTGAAGAAGAGTGCTGTGAAGACCAGTAGAGCAGGCAGGTGGAAGAAGGGGTCCCTGGGGAGCCCATATAAGGGCTGAGTGTCAGGGAGACCAGGAGGAAGTGGGTGAGCAGGTTAGAGAATGAGCAGGTCAGGGTCTCTCAGCAGGGCATGTGCTTGGTGGGATCCATGAATGAAGGCACCCTTGCAGTTGGGCCCAATGAGGGAACAATGGGTGGCAGGTCAGAGAAGAAGCAGTGGCCACACTGTGGACGTCCTTGTGGGCTGGGCAGGGGTTTTGAGTTTACTCTACGAGAGAAGGGAAACCAGTTTGGATCAGGAGAGCTGCACTGTTATTTCTTTGATTATTTTTTCCCCCATTTTCCTTACTTCTTGGATCCATATTGTAAGTGGAGTGGGTTTTCTGGTTCTCTCTTCCTGTTTACTTTATATGCTTGGATATGTTTACTTTTATCTGCTAAGCTTTTTAGCATCTTCTCATGTGCTTTAGGATTCTTCCTTTCACTTTGCTCTACTTTCTTAATTCACCTTCTGAATATCCAATCAAATATTCCTTGCCCCTATTGAAATGTTAAATTTGGCAACTATAGCTTGTGTTTTCATTTGTCTTTTTTGACCTTACATGGCTTTATCTTCATGACTATCTAGCTATTTGATAGCTAGTCCTCTTTAAATATATATATATATTTTAGCACTCAAATGGATTCAGTCCAGATTAGTTATTGGTGGAACAACATTTAAATTTACTGAAATGTCGTTTTCAGTTTAGTCTATTTCAGAGATTCCCTCTTGTGTCTTTGGTATGGTACCACAAAGCTGGGTAGGGACACTTTGTCTAATCATTCCCACAAGCAGGTGTCACCGTGACGTGCGGGCAGGGAGCGTGGCTTTACCACCCCAGGACCGCATCCAAGCAGTACGGGCTGAATGCTTTCAGATTTGCTGTAGCAGGTCTGGATAAGCTGGTGTACTCCTTTCTTCCAATTCTTGCCTCCTCTAAATGGGTGTATCAATAGGCTTCTGCCGCATCTCCTTCATTTCCTTTCCAGAGGAGCTGTTTTATCCTTCCTTCAGCTGATGCCCTCTGCTCCATGTGCAGCAGAAATACTTCTGTTTTGATGTGCAGACTGTCTTACTTCTCTCGTTTTCAGCATCTAAATGGGGGAGGGTTTTCTCTTTTATGTTCTATTATTTTAATAGGTCTCTGAGAGGGTAGAAATCAGACTTGTGCCCAATCTGCGATCTTACCTGGAAGATTTTTTATTGTGATCCATCTGCTTACTTGAGTGGGTATGAATTTCTGTATGGAAACAGTAGAGCACTACACAGGTGTCTGACTGAGTGTCATTAGACACAGGTGAAATGTGAAGGAACAAATCATTGAGGAGAGTGGTTGCTAAGCTGCAAACCTTGAATAGAAGGTTTGATGCCTCAACAGCTCTGGGAGAGAGTTGACTTTCTCCATACAGTCTGAAACGACTGATTGTGATAACTCCTGTTTGACCAGGACTGAAAGGACCTTTGCCCACTGCATGCTGTTAGACTAGCAGTATCTGAACTTGGGTAACACTTCAAATCTTCTGTTGTCCCACTATTTTCCACTATTTTGCTATTTTGAACAGTGTATAGTTCTTATATGTAGGGTTTTCTTCTCTAAACAAAAACAGACTTATTGTTTTGCTTATGATTATAAAGAAAATTCAAAATATTGAATATTAGAAGAGAGTTGAAGCAATATCCATGTGGAGATTGATATTTTGATGTTCTTTTCAGACATTTTCTTGTTTTTTTCTCTCACCATATATAGCACTGTATTCTTATATATTATAATTTTATCCTCTTCTTTCCTGTCACATAGGTCTTCTAGATATTTCCTTATGTGGATAAATAAGCCTGTGTCATCTCTGGTGAATGAAGTTTATGCTTTTGGTTGGATGTGCTATCACTTCCATTGATTAGGAGTGGTTTCCAGTTATTCACGATTATAACATGGTTTCAATAGACTTCTTTTTATATCTCGCTATGCATATTTTTTCAGTTACCACTACATAAAAAAATTCCTGAAAGTGGCTTCACCAGATCAAAAGATAAACAAACACACACACTTACACACATGTACATGTGCATCATATATATGTGTGTGTATACAGGCTATGTATATTTTGCTATTAATTGCCTTCCAGAAAAATATACCTATTTATGCTTCTTAGAATACTTTAAAGATAGTATTCCTACAACTTTTTGTGTTATTGACCTTTATGAAATGAAAAAGTCATTCTCCCCAAATTGCCTTAGGATTCTTCTGTACAACTCGACCCCAAATCATTAAGGTCAAGATGTCAAACCCCATGAATTTATAGCCATCTCCCACATTTGAGATGCTATCATCAGCATAATAGAATACTGAGAAAGAAATCAAATCTGGATGGGTTATATTTTTGACAAGTTGCTAGGTTCCTAATGAGATTTTAGCTTCTTTTAAATGTTGTTGGTACAGGAACTTGTTTCCACATTAATTTCCTCTAGAGCATCTATTCAAAGGCCAGTCACTTAGGAAATTTTCTTCAAGCACTTCTAGTCATGCTAGAGGGATACATTTGACAAACACAAAAAATCCATTTCATTCATGTGAAATTTCTTGCTGGGTGCAAAACTACTGTTAATGAATGTGAGAATCAGAACAAGAAAAATAAAATTTGGTATGTGTGCCTTCAATCATGCACGAGGGGGAAACCAGGATTGTGATTAGTGTGTTTTATAACATTATTGAACTGCTTAACTTAAAAATATGATATTGTAAGTAAAAGATATGGTGCATAACAACAGATGACATGCATAGCATCTCTCTTTTATTTTTCTAGGAAACAGCATTGTCTAACAACCAAAGGCGGTGGTGGCAGAATCTTTGTCATAAGCTCTGTGTTTACTATTTCCCTTTCAGAAACAGATCCTGGCTCATCTAGCAATTTCTCAGGATCAAGCATATAGGAAAGTGATCTCAACCCATAAATGCCTATTAAAACTCAGGGAGTCAGAGCAACAGACAAAAAGTTCATGCACACTGGATTTTCTTGCTAAGTTTATGTACTTTCTCCCTAATTAATTCAGACTTTTTTTTTTCACTACCTACCAGATAAACAAAACACTCCTGACCTCCAGAGAAGGAGTAGTGTAGATGGTTAAATGTAAAGCCTGCTCAGGTAGAATCAATTAGCACTAATTAACAGAATCTTTCATTTTTTTAAACCCACCTGATCCATTGAGGTGTTTAAAGTTCTGAGAACTGCAGATGAGTGACTGCTTGTTACAGTTCTGGGAGGTAAGTGGTCAATTAGTAAGCCGGCGTTCGGCCTCCATGGGCAAGGATGTGGTGACCTTTCCTTCAGGGTGATTTTCCATCACTCTCTGACTCTGCAAAAATACATTCTTTCCCGGTGCCTTGAATTGCATGATTAAAGTCTGTTATTTCTGATTCTGTTTGCAGTCTTACCCTTTCCTAAGTGAAGGAAGGTCAAGAGATTTTGGCCTTTTCTGCCCTAGAGGGTAAAGGTGAAGGAAGAAGGAGTGTGAAATGTTGTCAGGGAGCTAGAAAGCAGGGAGGAATCAGCCTTTGTGAAATGTTACTTAAAATGCCACAGTATTAGGATTCATATGTATGAGTCCCTAAGTCCACTGTGATGAAGATGAAAATACTATTGATTTTGATTTTTTTTCTATTTTTTTCTGGGATGCAGCAGTTTAATGACAATGATAACTCATTAGTTGGTGATAATTTAATACATTAAATAGCTATTTTATGTCAAAATATAAATGGAAAGATCAGTCATCTTTTTGTCATGTAAACAGAAACTGATGATAAAATCTCAGACTGAAACCTTAAAAAAACTTTCTCTCTCAATGATTGGGTCTGTTCTTTCTCCTCACCAGAAGTCAGGTTGTGAGGATGTAGCTATGCAACAGGTCAGTGCTCTGTCCCTCTGTCTCTCTTGCTCTGTGCAGACATCTGATATCTGTTTACTGAAATAATTGGTGAACTTTTGCAAATGGGAACAAGTCTTGGGGTCATTTTCCAGCTACTTATATGGTTATACTCTTCTACAGTATATAACTATCTCAGCAGCTAATGAAAGCTGTGGCTCTTCTTGCATAAAAATATATACAAAGTATCTGGGGGCTCAGGGGCCCCTTGAAATTCATCCATGAACTGCAGCATAAGAACCCTGGTTGCAGAGTAAGGCCATGAGAATGAAAAACAGGCACTGTGTAGACCTACTTCACTCTGACTGAAAGGCATATGTGAGCTGTGGCATTGATGCGTTACATTCTTCCCCAAGTCTCCACACTGATAACAATATCAATACCTTTTCTGCTTTACTAAAAATCTGACCAGAGACTTCTGGGATATACAATGGGTATGAATAATGACAGTATATTGCTTCGAGTTACCCTGTCCTAATTTTTCCCTGCCAAGCAAAGTTGCTGTGCAAGAGCCAGCATCCACTTGTAATTTCTTGAATTCTAAGCCTCTGCCATCAGGTTAATCTTTATGTGATTCTGACTGGATACAAACATTTCTCCACTTGTTTTGTTCACAAATACTTATGAGTACCCAATACATCCCATTCTATATACTAAGTACGGGGGATAATATAAGTGACCACAAGAGACACCTTACACAATTTTCCCTCATCTTAAGGGAAAATTGACATCTGTAATGACCACTGTTTGGGATTTGTAGAGCCGGAAAATAATTATCTTACAATTTGCTGACTAATGGTCTACCCTAACTTTGTGAATACAACTCATTAGGAGGAATTCTTACTTTATCATGACAAGTACCCCTACTGTGTTGCCCTGTCTTGAAGGCTGCAGGCATCATTCTAATTTTACTGTATCAGACATTCCACCAGATTCTGTGAGTACATGCCCTGTACATAGTAGCCCTCTAAAGATATGTGCTGATTGATCAAAGATAAATGATTTCTCCACTGGCATTTTCATTTGATCTGGCATCTCAGCCCAGTGGTTAGTTTCTAAATTTAGATTCTATATTCTTAGATGAATTGAGTGCATGAATAGAGGAAATGGAACTGGCTTAGGAATAAGATCTGGTTTAGTGTAGCAGTCTTACCTCTGACCAGAGTCAATTGACTGTAAAGATGATCAGAAACAGTAACTCAGGAAAATATTTTTGGGTGTTATCAGACATAGTTTTAGGTATTTTATTTAAATCAAGGAGCTTCCAGTTTCTGCTACTACATGGAAGGTGCTTGGAAGTCATCAGTCCCAAGGAAAAGAACTGAATAAAGAGAAAGTCAGCAACTTGACCTAGATCTATCAGATAATTAAGGTCACAGGGCAAACTCCTACTCTGCAAACTGGAGAGACAGGCAGATAGATACAGAAAATCACGGCATGAAGGCAAGAGAAGGAGCAGAAGCAGTCCCTGAAGCCTGAATCTGTAGAATCACTTTAAGATTGATGAATTGCTCGGGAATCCATGTGGACGAGGTTGGGAATTCATCTGGAAGCGACCCAGTCTTAGTGATCATCCACTTTCGTGAGTTTATCTCCAGGATCCCTACCAGGTCCTCACAGCAAATATCTGGGAAAAATGCCCTTGGAGCCCCGGGCAGAGAGAGGGGAAAATAAACTATTTTAAAATACACCAAGACTTTTTGTTGTCTTCAATAAGACCTCCCCTCACTGGAAATTATTTAGACTAAGCCTAACCTACTATGTTTTACCAAAGCCTAACTTACCTGAAGAAAGATAAACACCCAACTCCTGCCATGTCCAGCTTTTGGCACAGGGGATGGTAATTCAAACTCACTAAAAAGACTGACACCTAATAGAGGACCCTAGAATGCGAGTCCCCTCCCACCACACATTGCCACCACATCACTGCTCTCCTGAACAGTAACACTTGATTCCAAGTAAATGAGCTGCAGCCTCAAGTCCCTTAAACTTAAAACATCTCTAGGGACACCCAAATATGATATGGTAACAAAAACAAAAGCCCTAAGGAGCTTTTAGCCTATGAAAACACAACTACAGCAATCAGTAAATGCAGCCTAACTCCTAGTCAGATTACCATCAAAACACACACTAAAGTCTTATCTACCTCAGTTCCTACTTCCCAGAATGTCATATACAGCTTTCAACAAAACTCACTTGGAATTCTCAAATCAGAGAGAAAGCACAGAACAGAGACAAACCAAGCATCAGTTTTGCCAAACTCAAATATGGCAGAGTCTTTGGAATGATCAGGCCAGGAATAGAAAATGACTATGATTCATATGCTAAGGATTCTAAAGGGAAAAGTGGACAACATGCAAAAAGAACCAGGGAAGGAGTCAGTGAGCTTAAAGGTATGTCAATGGAAACTTGAACATCTCTTCAGAAACAATGCGAACAAGAAGAGAGGGGACTACAATATTTGTAGTGTTAAGAAAAAAAAGTACCAAACCCATCAACCGGGAATTCTGTATCCAGAATAATTATCTTCTAAAAGTGAAGGACAAATAAAGACACTCCCACACAAGCAAAAATTAAGGGAATTTGTCACTAACATATTGTCCCTGCAAAAAAAAAAAAAAAAAATGTTAAAAGAAGTTCTTCAGAGATAAAGAAAATGGTGTAGGTATACATAAAGAAAAAAATTGTTAGAGAAGAAATAAATGGAGGTAAAAGAAAATCTTGTAATTTCCTTATTCTTAATTGATCTGACAGATAACAGTTTATCCAAAATAATAATAGTAACAACATTGGCAACCATAATGTAGACACATAAAATGAATTACAGCAATGTTACAAAGGATAGGACAGAGGAATTGGGAATACTTTGTTATAATGTACTTGCACTACTTGTAAAGTGGAATAGTATTGTTTGAAAGTAGATTTGGGTTAGTCATAAATATATATTGCAAACTCTAGGTCTACCACTAAGAAAATTTTAAAAAGAAGTATAATTTATATGCTAAGGAGAGAAAATGGAATCATTTAAAATGATGGGTCAATTAAAACCAGAAAAGACAGAAAAGAGTGGAAGACCTTCCCCACTACACCCCTTAAAAGAAGAAAGAACAGGCCAATATATAAAACCCAGTTACATGTATAGAATATATTAATCTATATCAACACTTTATATTATAATCTTTTAAAAAAGATATTTATATCAATTTTAAAAGGCCAATAATCTAGATATACTAATTAAAAGAGACAGCTACAAAGGATTAAAAAATAAGATTCACCTGTATGTTGTCTGAAGACATACACTTTAAATGTAATGACATAAATGGACTAATATAAAAAGAAGGAGAAAGATATGATGCTAACACTAATCAAAAGAAAGATAGAATAGGTATATTAATTTCAGTCAAAGCAGATGGCAGAGCAGATAAGATTATCAGGGGTACATAAGGGCATTATGTAATAATAAAGGGAGTCATTTTTCCAAGAAGACATAACAATTCTGTCGAATAACAGAGTATCAGTTTACATGGGGGAAAAGTGACACCGTTGCAAGGAGAAATAGACAAATTCACTATTATAGTTGGAAACTACAACACCCCCATCTGCAATTGACAAATCTAATAGAAAATCAGTAAGGACATAGCTGAACTCATCACTATCATAAATCAACTGGACCTAACCTAATTTATCAAGCAATAGCAGAAGACACATTCTTCTCAAGCTTCTGTAAAACATTCACCATGATAGACCACATTCTGGGCCACAAAACAAACCCAAACAAAATTTAAAAGAAAAGAAATCATACAAGGAGAACACTCAGACTTTAATACTACTAAAGCAGAAATCAATAACAAAAAGATAGATTGAAAAATCTCAGAATCCTGGAAGATAAGAGAACACACTTCTAAATAACATATGGATCAAATAACTCTCAAGAGAAATTTAAAAATGTTTTGAACTAAATGAAGATACAACCTGTTAAAATTCATGGAATGAAGTGAAAACAGTACTTAGAGAGAAATTTATTGAAATGAATACAAAAATTAGAGAAGAAGAAAGATCTAAAATCAATAATTTAAGTTTCCACTTTAGGAAGCTAGAGAAAAGAGAGTAAATTATATCCAAAGTAAAAAGAACATAAATAATAAAAATCAGAGCAGAAATAAATGGAACTGAAAACAGAAACACAATAGAGAAAATCAACAAAGCTAAAAGCTGGTTTTCTGAAAAGATCAACACAACTGATAAAACCCTAGCCAGGGTAACCAAGAAAAAAAGAGAGAAAACATGGATTACTAATAGCTACATAGGCTATATATGCAATCCCAGCACTTTGGGAGGCTGAGGAGGGCAGATCACAGGATCAGGAGATCGAGAGCATCCTGGCTAACACAGTGAAACCCAGTCTCTACTAAAAATACAAAAAATTAGCCGGGCGGGGTGTCGGGCACCTATAGTCCCAGCTGCAGGAAAATCGTGTGAACCCAGGAGGCGGAGCTTGCAGTGCAGAGATCGTGCCACTGCACTCCAGCCTGGGCATCACAATGAGATTCCGTCTCTCTGTCTCAAAAAAAAAAAAAAAGAAAAGAAAAATAGGCTGTATATGTTAAATAAATTAAATTAAAAAATTATAAGCCTTTCAAAACAAAGCACCAGGTCCAGATGTTTTTATTGTGGAAGTCTACCAAATATTTACGAAAGAATTGATACTAATTATCTACAAAAACAATAAGTAAAGCAGACAGAAAGCTTTCTAACTCATTCTATGAGGCTGGAATTACCCTAATACCAACACTAGACAAAGCTATTACAAGAAAGAAAAACTATAGACTGATATCTCTCATAAACCCATATGTAAAAATATTTCCCATATGTAAAGATGTTTAACAAAATACTTAAAATGGAATTCAAGAATGTATACAAAGAGCTATATACCATGAATAAGTGAGATTTGTTCCAGGTATGCAAGGTTGGTTAAGTGTTCAAAAATCAATTATTGTAATTTATCACAACAGTAGACCATAGAAGAAAAACTATATGATGGTGAGAAACTAGGTAATTCCTTACTAAGAGTGGGAACAAAGCAAGGACGTCCTCTCTCACCACTCATATTCAACATCATACTGGACATTCTAGCTAATGCAATAAAACAAGAAAATGGTAAGACACGAAATGCAAGTAGATAAATAAATTAAATAAAAATCAAAGTTTGCAAAACTTTCCTATGGCACAATAAAATTATCAAGTACACATAAAATATTTTTAAAAACACACACATACAGAAACTGTAAAGATTTTCAACTTCCTCATTTTTTATCATATTTATGTTTAATTTATTTTTTTCTGAAAATTTACCAAAGGGACATCTTTGAATATTTTCTCAAAATAATTAGAAAGCTACTAAGGTGTGTATGTGGGTACGTGTTTAGTAGGTTTAATAATTAATTCTTGATTTAATACTTTAATAGTTTTAATTTTCTTTAAATAAAGGAGGTCTTTCTACAACTCCAAATACTTGCAAAACACTTAAAATTTATTAGTCAGGCAATTTTGGCATCATTCAAGTTACTTTTGACTGAACATAACAGAAACCAATTTGAGCTTGCTTAAGCAAGGAAAGGAAGCTTACTGTGGATCAGAACACACATTCAGTGAAACAGCTGAAACTCGGGAATGGAACCTAACACGCAACAGAAGTTCAGCATCCCTGCATTGCTAGCGTCCCATCTGATTCCTACTTTATTTTATTGTAATTTTTGCTCTGCAGACTCCCTTTTGATTTTTTTACTTCATGTGTGAAATAGGGATTCTCCCACTTTCAGTTCCTGAATTTACACAATTTACACATTACTCGTCTAGTCATATGCAGAAACCAATTAACTATGTTATGAATCTCAATTCAATGGACTACCAGAAGAAATAGAAATGGCGACTATATACATGAATAGTGCTCAATATTGTTCTTCATGAAGGGAATGAGATTAGATACAACTTCATACCCACTAAAGTAACTAAAATGATGAAGACCGATAACACTTTATGTTGATGAATATATCCAGCACTTGCAACTTGAATATAGTACTAATGAGAATATAGAATTACTTTCAAAAATTGGTGAGCTGCTTTGGTCAATGAAGTATTTTTTAAAAACATAACAATCCAATTCTAGGTATTTTCTGTAGAAAAGTGATGATATTTATCTACATAAAGATGCATTTAAGCATGTTCATAGCACTCTCTGTTTTCTTTTCACATAGTGGCCTCAAACTGTATACAATCTAGATACCTGCTGATAGGAGCATAAAGAAGCTATGGTTTGTTCATTCCACAGAACGTTGCTCAGCAGCATGCAGGAACGACTACTAACATGTACAGCAACGTCAACAAATCTCAGGAATATCACGCTGAATTAAAAAGCCAGACATGAAAGAATTGGCATTATTTTATTATGTGAAGGCCTAGAACAGCAAAGCTAATTTATGTTGATAAAAATCATACAGGTGGTTGTGGATGGCAGGAGGCTGACTGGAAAAAGGCACAAGGAAGTTTCATGAGAAGATGGAAATGTTTGTATGTTGACTTGCATCTTAACTACACAGGTAATGCATTTGTTAAACTTATCAATCTATATGTTTAAGAGCTGTGCATTTCGCTGTATATAAATGATATTTTGATAAATAAAAGCAAGCAACATAATGTTGAGCCATATTAAATTGCTTATTTTAGCTACTTTTAGCTACAAAATGGCAGTTTTATATGGCCCAACCTACTAATAGCTTTTGTCTCTGAGAAAATGTGAAAATTGTTTTGAGGCTTTTGTACAACTACTGTAGAAGAGATGGAAGAATAAGAGGTGACCTGGGAAAACAATAAACTATCTACAAGGAGCAAGTCCTAGGAAGGTCTATTGTCCCTTCCTTACTGGTGTGTGCACATGTGTATGCACGTGTGCATATGTAATAGCACATGCATTTATGTGTGTACATTGCGTGTGTGTGCGGTGGAGGGCACCAAATAGGCCTTTCCACAAGAGACAGGTGTTGAGCTTGTGGCAGATTGGACAATGTGTCTGCACTAATTGCCTTTATTTACATGGCTTTTGCTCGGTCAATTTATGGCATTCTTCTGAGCACCTGTATCTGGTTGTTCTGTGCAAAAATGGTTTTCATTCTGAAAATCACAAAACCCACTTTTGCTTGGAATATGGTTTTCTACTAGCTGAGATTTATTTTAATGCTGAAAAGCTGGACCCAATTTATTGTGAGTTTTCAGCAAATCCGTCTCAGATTGCCAGGAATCCCACTGTTTGAATGCACATGTGGAAAAATATTGAGACTGAGCTGTTGAAATGTGTTGGATTATTGAGAAACTGAAAATAGTAAATAGTTAATTGAGTAGAAAATAGGCTTGGCAAGGCTTTATGAGCTAGAGAGAAAAGATGATAGACTGGACCCTGGAACCACACATATGAGAGAATTTATATTGTTGAAACTCAACTCAATGGCCTCTAACTGCTGTGGGTCAGTTGTGAGTGTGGCCAGAGCCTTGGGAAGACATTCTGAGCACATGCGCTCAAATGACCACTGAAGATCTTGCGTGAACAATCCTTTCTCTATCTGTGACCGCCACCCATTTTTGCTAAGTGAAAATTAACCCATAATAGCATAACCTCATAGTGCTATGTCAGTTGGATCATGTTGTCCTGTCTGTGTTCAACTGTGAAGAAGTCTTTTTCTGGGCAACACAGCAGAGATTCCTATTCTGAAATATAGTTGAATGCTTTATAGCTTTAGATAAATCTGGATTACAAAACCTGTTGGAAGTCCTTTATGGAAAATAGAAAGCTGTAAACAATGAAACAATGAAAAATTAAGAAAGAAATAGTAAGCCACTTTCCAATGAAACATATGAGTAATAAAAATAGATAACAATTATATAACAAAGATAATTGGCTAGGGAAAGTTATAAAATCATGTAATCAGAAAATCTAGTAATATTGGTACCAGTATTATCTTCTTTTTATGGCGTATAGACTGAGTCACCAAGAATTTTAAGGACTTGTCCAAGATAGCACAATGACTAAGTGGCAAACACAGGAAGTTTGGCTTTATATGAATCTCTTCTGATTATTCTATAGCAATTTCAGCATGTCTCTGTATATTGCTGAACTGGAGTTTGATTTATATTCACATGGTAATACACTGAAATACACATGTATGGACATGTGAACATACGTGTAGTTCCACATATGCATGCATAGGCATCCCCACAGTCACACACATACGCAACTTCTTAAGTGTCAAAGTTTCACAAGAGGAAGGGCAGCAATGCTGGAGTCAGATCTGAGACTGAATCCTGGTCCTACCTTTTCCAGCTGTGTACATCACTTTAACTCTCTGCCCCTCAGTGTTTCACATATGGAATGTGAGTTTAATGATGGTTTCCTTGAAGGATTAAGGAGCAGAAGCTTGAAATAGTCATTAAAAAGCCTGGTATTTATTATTATTTTGTTCTTAATATCCTCTTAAGAGCAATTTTCTTTTTTTGGTAACTAAGACCAAATTGTCCTCTAGACATGGCTTATTAGAGTTGTGGCCCCTATTCTGATTTTTCTCCCCAAGTTATCCTGTTTCTGTCTTTATCCTTTTCTCTACTAGGCTACTAGATTTATTTGTGGCTGTCTGTCAGACCTCAGAATTTGGAATCTGTCTTCAATTCCTGCTGTTACCTGCTTGAATTTCATTTATAAAGAGTGGGATCAGCAAGAAAATGGACTTATTAACCACATTTTCTGGTCCTGTACCAATTCTCCCCTCAAGGCTTCCCAGCATGGCCTGGCTTGTCCTCAGAGTCTGGTGGTTTGAGGGTCAGGTTGAGCTGGGGAAGCTATGACAAATACTAGGCCAACCTCAAAACAAGAAGTCTCACAGAAACCTTTGCTTGAGCGTCTAAAATCTCTAGTTTTAATACTGAATTCCACAGTTTCTTGGGTCCTGTTATGGAAATTAGGCGCATCTTGTTTTTGGATATTTTACGTTTTGGTACTATCATTGGAAAACAAAGCAAAGCAAAGCTAGACACAAAAGCCCCCTTTTTCCTCATTGCTTCTGATAATTGCATTGTTATTTTGAAACTAGAGAGTGACATTTGGTTTCCTGTTAACTGTTTTTCTGCAATCTTTGGAATTCTACCTTTTGATCAAGGCTGTGGCCTGGAACAAAATTTGGCCTGTGAGTAGCCCTAAAATAACAGGTGGCTCTAAGTATTTCAAAACCAAGGTACCTAATCATAATCGTCTTCTTTATGTTTACACTATTTCTACAGCATAGATCTTGTTACATTGAATGTAGAGAGGCACCAAAAAATCTTATAAGCCTTCCATGATTTCTCCTTGCTGAGTTAATAATCTCTTTCTCTATTTCTAGAGCTTATTTGTATTAAATCCTTTATTAAGGTCTACCTGTGTTAGAGCTATCTATCCATTTATTCTTTTTCTACCTGTCCATATATCTGTATTATCTATCTATCTATCTATCTATCTATCTATCTATCTATCTATCTATCCATCCATCCATCCATCCATATATCTATCAATACACCTATTTATCCACTTGTCTATCTCGCTGTCTGTCATCATCTATCTGTTATATTCCTATTTGCTTTAAAATACTTGTTCTTTTGGTTGCTTTGAATTGAAATAAACACATGTAAAAACCAATAATTTAGACTTTCGTTGAATACTTTCGTGCCTGTCCTTTCTGTGTCTTATCTCCTACAACAGAAGACCTTCTTACATACCACTTTCAGTACTAGAATGCAAAGAGATCATCCAGAAAAAATCAGTGGTAGGCAATGAGTTGGGAAAACGCCAGCTGGATAGTGTGAGGTGAAACATAGCTCTAAACTTTCAACATTTCTTGGTTAGAACAATGAAAATTGTTATGCCCAAGACATTTCAAGAAGGAAGGAATATGGTTGTGAAAACAAGACCAAAAATTGTTACGCTTACGAATTTCAGTGCCAACTGTGTTTGTTGATACAATAAACACATTTTTTAAAAAATTATTTTATTTTACTTTAAGTTCTGGGATACATATGCAGAATGTGCAGGTTTGTTACATAAATATACATGCGCCATGGTGGTTTGTTGCACCTATCAACCCATCATCTAGGTTTTAAGCCCCACATGCATTAGGTATTTGTCCTAATGGTCTCCCTCCCCTTGCCCTCCAGCCCCCAACAGAGCCCGGTGTGTGATGTTCCCCTTCCAGTGTCCCTGTGTTCTCATTGTTCAACTCCTACTTAAGAGTGAGAACACACAGTATTTGGTTTTCTGTTGCTGCGTTAGTTTGCTGAGAATTATGGCTTCCAGCTTCATCTGTGTCCCTGAATAAGCACATTTTTTTATTTTCTGTGTTCTTAAAGGAAGCATTATATCTGAACAAATCAGCATTGCTACAAGATGGAAGGCTTTTCTTTGGAGGAGCAACATTCAACTGCAGTAGCTTTGCATGCCTTATTTTTTCTTTTTTCTTTTGACAGTCTCTCTGTTGCCCAGACTGGAGCGCAGTGGTACAAGCTTGGCTCACTGCAATCTCCGCCTCCAGGGTCAAGCAATTCTCCTGCCTCAGACTCCTGAGTACCTGGGATTACAGGCGTTCACCACCACGCCAGGCTAATTTTTTTTGTATTTTTAGTAGAGACGGGGTTTCACCATGTTGGTCAGGCTGGTCTCGTAATCCCAGTGTGCTGGGATTATAGGCGTGAGCCACCATGCCCGGCCTGAATTCCATTTTTGACCAATTGCCTTGATTTCAGATCATCACTTGCTGCTACACTTGAGGCATCTGCATATGAATCTCACATGCAGTTGAGAAATCATGGATGTGGCAACTGTGAGTGTTTGAAGAAGTGAAGCATTGCTGTACTCATAAAATGCCATGGTGAGGCATTTGGCTTTCTCTTTTATAGTTATAGTAATGAGGATTCCAAGTGTGATTTTCTGGGCCAGGTTTGAGGCCATCTTCTCGTTCATTTTTGTTGACAGTCACCAATCGTTAGCCTGGTGCTTGTCTGCCACCTACTAGATAAATATTTGTTGAACATAACAGAATTAAAGCAATGGGCATGGATGTGCCTGACCTAATACTAGATGCCAGAAAATAGAGAGATAAGTTTGTTGTTAAATGCAAATGACAGTGCTACCTAATAGGTACACAGAATTAAGCAGAGACATTCTCCATAAATTTTGAATCTTAAAGAGGAATAATCTTTGGGGAATGGGAAAGGACTTTTCACCATATTAGCAAGCATGGGCAGAGACATCACTGTGTGGAGGAGAGGGCGTTTCAGGGAAGAGGGGGAACTTTAGCCATTGGTTATAGCACCGTGTAGAGAGCGTGCCCACATGGAAAAGAGGTATAATCTAGTGGCCAAATTGTGTTTCAGTGTTCTGTTTCAGTTCCAGGTTTGGGTTTTTGTCCTGCAAGTGACAAGGATCAACCGAAGCATAGCCATGCAGAAACATGAGCTGGGATGGTTTCTCTCTAGATCAAGCCTGTCCAACCTGTGGACTATAGGCCTCAAGTGGCTCAGGACAGCTCTGAATGTGGCCCAACACAAATTCATAAACTTTCTTAAAACATTATGAGGTTTTTTTCACAATTTTTTTTTTTTTTTTTTTTTTTTTTTTTTTTTTTTTTTTTTTTTTTTTTAGCCCATCAGCTATCATTAGTATTAGTGTATTTTATCTGTGGCCCAAGACAATTCTTCTTCCAAGGTGGCCCAGGGAAGTCAAAAGATTGGACACCCCTGCTCTAGATGGTGAAAAGATTACCCAGGGCTGGAACAAAGAGAAAGGGTTGTCTCTATGGGATTTCCAGTTCTCTGCTGTCAGAACAGATGCATTTGTGGTGCCACAGTGTGTCTCCAATTTCGCAACCCATGGGCGTTAGCCAGCAGCTTCTACCACAAGTTGCAGTGAGACAGAATCAATGGGAGGACATTTTTTTCCCCAAGTGTTTATTATAAAATGTTTCAAAACTGCAGAAAAGTTGAAGAAATAATAAAACAAACCCCCACTTACTTACCATCTGGCTTCAACAGTTGTTAAAATTTTGCTGTATACACTTTATTTTGTTTGTGTATGTAAATTACTTGGACTGTAATTTATTTTTTTCTTGTATCTCCTTTATTTTCCAGAAACTTGAAATTAAACCTGAAGACCTTATTAGACTCAAATTACGTATTTTTGGCAAGAAAATTGTATTGTTCATGCTATAAATTGCCTTTTGTATTATATGAGAAGGTAGGTGATAATAAATTATCCTTTGGACTTACTTGTTTCTTAGAGCATTTCTTTGATTTCTGGTCCAAAATATCCAAAGCTTATCTAGTAATTCTCTTGCTTGATTCCTGTTAGTAAGGAATATTATTTAGAAGCCAAGACTGAATTGATTGATATTGGGATGACATTGTTTCCATGTTCATTCTATGGAGTTAGGAAATAGATATATATAGATATGTATAATTTATATAAGAAAAATAATATATACATATTCATATTTCTAATTAAAATTTAACCAAGTGGTATATTTTGTGGAATTTCTTTGATATTATCTCCTTCCTACACTGAAAAATCTGGGTTTTTCACAAATTGCCATTTGGTACCTTCTGAACTTGTTTATAGATTTGCTGATTATTAATCTACAGTGGATGAACATTTAAGACACTAAGGCTGCTAAAAATCTAACTGGAGCTTTTGAAAATCTCATGGTTCTAAAAGACAAATCTCATGGTTTCAGGACCAACTCAGGGAAGAAGTTCATGGGTACAAACCTCACAGCATGGGACCCCTGGAGGACTATACCTTAGAAGCAGGGATGAAAGAAAGGTAAGCTGAGCCTTTAAAAGTCTAAAAAAGTCTAAAAGTCTTGACCTCAGGCCAAGGCAGTCCCTGATGGGATTAAGGTGATCTGTTCCAACCCCAGCAACTTGCCAAAAAAAAAAAAAAAAGAAATGCCCAGTCGTCACCACTATGCAATACATTCATGTAACACAGCTCTACCTATACCCCTAAGTCTATAAAATAAAATAATTTAAAAGAATAGTTAACATTTTGTCCTTTATGTTTATGAGGCTTATAATTTGGCAAAGGAGTCATTAATTTAAAAAAAACCCAGCAACACAATGTTTTAAGAGTTTATAACTGAAGACAGTATTGATCCTAGGATGGCACAGGAACACTGATTAAGGTCCATCCTGGAGGAAGGGGTTTTCTTCATTGACTCTTAGGGGAGATGATATTTGAGAGAAATCATAAGGCATGGAAGAAAGTCGCTGGGTAAATGAGGGATTTCTATGTGCTTGTGCTGCAGGCAGACAGAGAAGAGACTGACAGAGGCAGCTAGGTGTGAAATTGTGGATTAGGACAATGGCAAGAATTTCAGTGTCTTGAAGCTTGTTCAGCACATGGGCAAGTATCGGGACATGACATGGGAAAGGAATTAAGTATTTTTCTTTACCTTGAATGATTTTAAGGAAGATAGTCATAAGGTTAGTGCACTTTGGCAATGTGACTCTGGCCACTGTATGAGGGTTATGAGTCAGCTAATAAAGAGGTAGTTTCAGTTGTGAATATAAACTATGGTGGAAGACAGAACTGTGGACATCCAAGAATTAAATAAGCCTTAGTTTTTATCTCACTTTATCTTCATAACGACTGTAGGGGTATTAACTATTCAAGATTCAAATACTAAGTTATAAGTTTAGATATGCGTAGGTATATAATAAACACAGCTTTATTTGTTCCGTATTTACTTTCAAAATACTTTGAATCACTTTCCACTAGTATGGGAGATGTAATTTCAGTTAATTGGGTAAAGTCTGGTAACAGCTCATTCCTGGCATCTGCTGCAGCCTTTCAGCTGAGGGCGTTAGGTTCTGGGCAGTTGATCTTACTGGGGGCATGGGGATGTTGCATTGTCGTCTATTTTCTAAATTGAAATTCTTTGCAGCATTCTCACTCATTGTCAGTCCCTGGCAGGTTTGCAGGGTTCACGTCCAGACCTTTGTGTCTTATGCCTGGACCTCAAGTTTTAAAACTTCAAAGCCAGTATTTGTCTGTTTTATTTAGTTCTTTACATTCACTTTGGAAAAGCATTTCCTTGAAGCAACGGATGCCTCATGGTCTAGTTCCGAATGGGCATTACTACAGGGTAACAGGAAATACTGCAGAAAAACATGTCAGTTGATATTCCAGAATTTTAAATTGACACATTTTTGTCTCCATATTTACATGCGAAGAGACAACACTTAACGAGATGACTGTCAGCAGTCAAAGATGTGAGGAAGGACTGAGGGCACAGATTTGATGTTTAGATTTCATGTCAGAATATATGTGGTTGGGGGAAGAGGTATTCGACTTGAATAAGAAGCTAATGTGAATAGAAAGCCAGGTTGCAAAAAATACATAAACAAGTAATTCAACCAAATTGCCTTTCAGAATCAAAATGGAGGGGTGAGGAACTGTGTAAGTTGATAATTACGTTGCTATGGTTACTTTTCCTGATTGGAACAATGCTATTGAAGAGTTGGTTATTTTAAGTTGACATCTGGTAACATTTAATTTATTGGGAAAATAACTTGGTTTACATTCAGATGTATATTTTAAAATCATAACTTCTACTGCATTTTGGAGTAGGTATGCAAATCAAAATTAGAAATTAGTTGTTTACTGTGTTAGACTTCTTGAAAGTAAATATATATACATTTCAAGAAAACAATGCTAGGTATTTGGCATATTTGAGAGGATTATCCCAGAGGTAGTAATGGAAATATCATCAGGTTGGGAGTGGGACAGAACTATAGCCAAGTAATGTTTCCACGGCCTATTAAGCATGCAGCCAAGACCAAGCTAATTAAACTCCTTGAACCTTACTTTTCTAATTTATGGAGCACTATAACATTCTTTTACATGCAATAGGATGTGAACTATTCTGACGACACTCTGTTTCCATTATCCTTCATATGCCATTCCCATGGTTACAGCTGTTGAAATGACACCCATAGAAAATAGAAGAAAATTAGTTTCCACTCATTTCCAAACCCAGTACTGTGGGTTAAAAATTAACCACAAAGCATAAATATATTTTTCTATGATACATCCTAGGAATATTTAAAGGCATTCTGAGTTTGCTATCAAACTTATCTTGCGGTGGAAAAATCTTTCTTTCCCACACACAGTGGCTTGCATTACTCTGTTAAATGTACACTTGTTGAACCCTTTCTCGGCACATTGAAAGCTACACTTATTGAATGCTTATAGGGCACATTGCAAATCTTGGGGGAATAGCACTTCAAGTGACACTGTGAGAAGTAGGAGATATTATAAGACAGAAGAGCAGTGCCATGCCAAGCCAAATAGGAGCCTGAGACAAAAAGAAAGTCAATAATATAAAAAATTTAAAATTTTTTATATTTTGTTTATTATGATGGCTGGTTTTATGTGTCAACTTAACTGGGTCACAAAGTGCCTAGATATTTGGTTAAATACTATTCTGGGTGCTTCTCTGAGGGTGTTTTGGGATGAGATTAACATTTAAATTAGTAGACTAGGGGGGCGTGCCCAAGATGGCCAAATAGGAACAGCTCCAGCCTCCAGCTCCCAGCGTGAGTGACACAGAAGATGGGTGATTTCTACATTTTCAACTGAGGTACTGGGTTCATCTCACTGGGGCATGCCGTGTCAGACAGTTGGCGCTGGTCCGTGGGTGCAGCCTGACCAGTGAGATCTGGAGCAGGGCGAAGCATTGCCTCACCTGGGAAGTGCAAGGGGGAAGGGAATTCCTTCTCCTAGCCAAAGGAAATTGAGACACACAACTCCTGGAAAATAGGGTAACTCCCACCTTAATACTGCACTTTATGAAGGGTCTTAGCAAACGGCACACCAGGAGATTATATCCCACACCTGGCCAGAGGGTCCCACTCCCACAGAGCCTTCCTCATTGCTAGCACAGCAGTCTGAGATCTAACTGCAAGGCGGCAGCGAGGCTGGGGGAGGGGTACCCGCCATTGCTGAGGCCTCAGTAGGTAACCAAAGCCACCAGGAAGCTCGAATTGGGTGGTGCACACCACAGCTCAAGGAGGCCAGCCTGCCTCTGTAGACTCCTCCTCTGGGGACAGGGCATAGCTAAACAGAAAGCAGCAGAAACCTCGGCAGAGGTAAATGCCCCTGTCTGACAGCTTTGAAGACAGCAGTGGATCTCCCAGCATGGAGGCTGAGATCTGAGAACGGACAGACTGCCTGCTCAAGTGGGTCCCTGACCTCTGAGTAGTCTAACTGGGGGACATCCCCCACTACATGCAGACTGACACCTCACACCTCACATGGTGGGGTATACCCCGAGATGAAGCTTCTAGAGCGAGAATCAGACAACAACACTTGCTGTTCAGCAATATTCTATCTTCTGCAGCCTCCACTGCTGATACCCAGGCAAACAGTCTGGAGTGGACCTCAAGCAAACTCCAACAGACCTATAGCTGAGGGTCCTGACTGTTAGAAGGAAAACAAACAGAAAGGACACCCACACCAAAACCGCATCAGTACATCACCATCATCAAAGACCAAAGGCAGATAAAACCACAAAGATGGGGAAAAAGCAGTGCAGAAAAGCTGGAAATTCAAAAAATCAGAGTGCATCTCCCCCTCCAAAGGAATGCAGCTCATTGCCAGCAATGGAGCAAAGCTGGACGGAGAATGACTTTGACGAGTTGAGAGAAGAAGGCTTCAGTCGATCAAACTTCTCAGAGCTAAAGGAGGAACTACGTACCTAGCGCAAAGAAACTAAAAACCTTGAGAAAAGATTTAACGAATGGCTAACTAGAATAACCAATGTAGAGAAGTCCTTAAAAGAACTGATAGAGATGAAAACCATAACACAAGAACTATGTGATAAATGCACAAGCTTCAGTAACCGACTCGATCAACTGGAAGAAAGAGTATCAGTGACTGCAGATCAAATGAATGAAATGAAGTGAGAAGAGAGGTATAGAGAAAAAAGAGTAAAAAGAAATGAACAAAGCCTCCAAGAAATATAGGATTCTGTGAAAAGACCAAATCTACGTCTGATTGGAGTGCCTGAAAGTGATGGAAAAATGGAACCAAGTTGGAAAACACTCTGCAGGATATCATCCAGGAGAACTTCCTCAACCTGGTAAGGCAGGCCAACATTCAAATTCAGGAAATACAGAGAATGCCACAAAGATACTCCTCGAGAAGAGAAACTCCAAGACACATAATTGTCAGATTCACCAAAGTTGAAAGGAAGGAAAAAATGTTAAGCGTAGCCAGAGAGAAAAGGTTGGGTTACACACAAAGGGAAGCCCAGCAGACTAACAGCAGATATCTTGGCAAAACTCTCCAAGCCAGAAGAGAGTTGGGGCCAATGTTCAACATCCTTAAAGAAAAGAATTTTCAACCCAGAATTTCATATCCAGCCAAACTAAGTTTCATAAGTGGAGGAGAAATAAAATCCTTTACAGACAAGCAAATGCTTAGAGATTTTGTCACCACCAGGCCTGCCCTACGAGAGATCCTGAAGGAAGCACTAAACATGGAAAGGAACAAGGTACCAGCCACTGCAAAAACATGTCAAAATGTAAAGTCCATCAATGCTAGGAAGAAACTGCATCAACTAGCGAGCAAAATAACCAGCTAATATTATAATGACAGGATTAGTTGTCATTATAACTGAAGTTCACACATAACAATATTAAATTTAAATGTAAATGGACTACATGGTCCAGTTAAAAGACACAGACTGGCAAATTGCATAAAGAGTCAAGACCCATCAGTTTGCTGTATTCAGGAGACCCATCTCACATGCAGAGACACACATAGGTTCAAAATAAAGGGTTGGAGGAAGATCTACCAAGCAAATGGAAAACAAAAATAAAAGCAGGTATTGCAATCCTAGTCTCTGATAAAACACTTTAAACCATCAAAGATCAAAGGAGACAAGGAAGACCATTACATAATGATAAAGGGATCAATTCATCAGGAAGAACTAGCTATCCTAAATATATATGCACCCAATACAGGAGCACCCAGATTCATAAAGAAAGTCCTTAGAGACTTACTAAGAGACTTGGACTCCCATACAATAATGACAGGAGACTTTAACACCCCACTGTCTACATTAGACAGATCAACAAGACAGAAAGTTAACAAGGATATCCAGGAATTGAACTCAACTCTGCAGCAAGCGGACCTAATAGACATCTACAGAACTCTCCACCCAAAATCAACAGAATATACATTCTTCTCAGCACCACATCACACTTATTCCAAAATTGACCACATAGTTGGAAGTAAAGCACTCCTCAGCAAATGTAAAAGAACAGAAATTATAACAAACTGTCTCTCAGACCACAGTGCAATCAAACTAGAACTCAGGACTAAGAAACTCAATCAAAACCGCTCAACTACATGGAAACTGAACAACCTGCTCCTGAATGACTACTGGGTATGTA
>NW_016814960.1:410591-425777 GCF_001698545.2 Rhinopithecus bieti | reverse complement strand
AGCCATCTGATCTTTGACAAACCTGAGAAAAACAAGAAATGGGGAAAGGATTCCCTATTTAATAAATGGTGCTGGGAAAATTGGCTAGTAATAAGTAGAAAGCTGAAACTGGATCCTTTCCTTACTCCTTATATGAAAATTAATTCAAGATGGATTAGGGACTTAAATGTTAGACCTAAAACCATAAAAATCCCAGAAGAAAACCTAGGTCATACCATTCAGGACATAGGCATGGGCAAGGACTTCGTGTCTATAACACCAAATGCCATGGCAACAAAAGCCAAAATTGACAAATGGGATCTAATTAAACTAAAGAGCTTCTGCACAGCAAAAGAAACCACCATCAGAGTGAACAGGCAACCTACAGAATGGGAGAAAATTTTTGCAATCTACTCATCTGACACAGAGCTAATATCCAGAACCTATAAAGAACTCAATCAAATTTACAAGAATAAAAAAACAACCCCATCAAAAATTGGGCAAAGTGTATGAACAGACACTTCTCAAAAGAAGACATTCATACAGCCAACAGACACATGAAAAAAATGCTCATCATCACTGGCCATCAGAGAGATGCAAATCAAAACCACAATGAGATACCATCTCACACCAGTTAGAATGGCAATCATTAAAAAATCAGGAAACTGCAGGTGCTGGAAAGGATATGGAGAAATAGGAACACTTTTACACTGTTGGTGGGACTGTAAACTAGTTCAACCATTGTGTGGCGATTCCTCAAGGATCTAGAACTAGAAATACCATTTGACCCAACCATCCCATTACTGGGGATATACCCAAAGGATTATAAGTCATGCTGCTATGAAGATGCATGAACACGTATGTTTATTGCTGCACTATTCACAATAACAAAGACTTGGAATCAACCCAAATGTCCATCAGTGACAGACTGGATGAAGAAAATGTGGCACATATACACCATGGAATACTATACAGCCATAAAAAATGATGAGTTCATGTTCTTTGTAGGGACATGGATGCAGCTGGAAATCATCATTCTCAGCAAACTATCGCAAGAACAGAAAACCAAATACCGCATGTTCTCACTCATAGGTGGGAATTGAACAATGAGATCATTTGGACACATGAAGGGCAACATCACACATGAGGTCCTATTGTGAGGAGGCGGGGGGCAGGGATAGCATTAGGAGATATACCTAATGTAATATACCTAATGTTAATGGGTGCAGCACACCAACATGGCACATGTATACATATGTAACAAACCTGCACATTGTGCACATGTACCCTAGAACTTAAAGTATATATAAAAAAAATTAGTAGACTAAGTGCAGAAGATTGCTCTCTTTAATGTGGGTGGGCTTCATCCGATTCCTTGAAAGCCTGAATAGTACAAAAAGACTGACCTTCCCCAAGTAAGAGGATAGTCCTCTTGCCTAATCCCCTCAGACTGAGACATCAGCACTTTTCCTGCCTTCAGATCTGAACTAAAACATTGGTTCTCCCTGAGTAGTTAGCCTGCCAGCCTTTAGACTAGAACTTACACCATCAGATATCTTGGTCTTCAGGCCTTTGGACATAGGCTGGAGCTACGCCACAGCTCTCGGAGGTCTCCAGCTTGCAAGCAGACCCACCCCACAGAACCTGGGACTTATCAGCCTCCATAATCATCTGCCACTCTTTTCTTTCTTTCTCTCTGAAACTCTAATTCATTCATCATGGATTTTTACATTGATTTTTTTTTTGAATATTACATTAAAATATTATATCTCTTGATAGCTAAGATTTTTAGTGCTTCTTTAGATTGTGCATCAATGTGAGTGTCTAACTCACTTTACCCAGACCTGGACTTGCATAGGACATAGTAAAGCACAACTCCCCATCAAATTTCCTCTTGAGAAATGCAGAAGCTTTCCCTGCCTTCTTTCTGCCTCTACTCTTTACAATTCTTCACATCATGTTTGCCAAATCCATTCTGTCTCTTTCACTGTTGCCAATGTCTCTAAACCTCACTCTTATTATTGCAGTAGTTTCCTGTTTTGCTTATTTTTTCTCCAGCACTAATCCCTCAATCCATTCTTTACACACTTTTAAGAGGTTATCTTTCAAAAACACAATTCTGATTTCAATACTCTCTTTTAAAATGCCTTTTTAAACTCACCATTTCCAATCTTCTTAGCACTGTACTTAAGTTATGTTTCCAACTTTGTTTCATGCCTTTTGCTCTTGGTAATACCCAGTTAGCTCAAATGACACCACAGTGCTTACCAAGACCAAACAGGCAATGCTCTTTAACTGTGTTAGTTATGTTCATGTGCAGCTTCTCTTGCCAGGGTCTGATGAACTCTACTTATCTTTCGCCATGCTGCATAATTGTTACCATCTCAACTTTGATTTTTATTCCCCCTACAGTGAAAAGTTTTATCTCTTCTCCTCTGTATTTCATAGTACTTATCATTATCTTGACAATAATAGTAATCTTTACCCTGGAATTTTAATTATATGCTTAGAAATTCATCTCACCACCAAGCTGTTGGGGAGGGAAAGATATTGCCATCCTTACCCATGAATCTTTTATACATACCTCAGTGTCTAGCCTGGATGAGTCTCGTTATTAAGCAAATAAGTACCATAAAGCAGAAAGTCATAAGTGTTATGAAAGAGGATGGCTTTACAAGTAAAAGATGATGAGAGAAATAAGTGGAATAATGGGGAAAAACCCCTAGAAATTGTAATTCTCCAGGAGATTGGTATCTAAAATTTGGTATGTCTGGCACCAAATGACAGTGATATATTGGAGACCCTATAGCCAAATATCTTATACGGTGTTAAAACAAGAAATAAGAGATCCACACCATTTATTCTGAATGTCATTAATATATAAAAGTCCAAATTTCTGTATAAATTGGAAGATACAAAAAGTAATGTTTAAAAGTGTGAGAAACTCAAAAACTTAGCTATTTGGCAAATAATTCTAACTTGTTAATTTCGTATATATTGTACTTTGCCCCAAGAAGCTAAAATCTCTGGAGTTCTATTCATCTAAACACTGGTCTTGCTTTATTAGTGAAGAGTCTCACCATCACTCCATTCATCATCACTCCACAATTTTTCTACCAGAATCTATGTTGATTACCCTAAAATATTTTGCATATACTGACTGCCTCCAGCCAGTACCTTATTTCTGCCTGTGTGAGTTGTTTTCAATAATGGTTCCTTAGTTCTTATAATCTGAGTATGGATTATTTCCCACAACTCTCCCCATGGCTTTATTTCAGACAGGGAGCCTCCAGGAATACATCTTTTCCTATGATTCTAAACTTCCATCAAGATAAATGCAACATCACTGGTTTGTGTCACCTGACTTTGGTCCCAGGTTTAGTCTTATTTGTCATCCATTGAGTAACCTACTTCCAGATTCTGGCTAATAAATCTGCATCTAGCCAGATTCTATTCACCTAAAATTTCCATTATTTTTTAAAAAATCAAATATTTTGCATACCATTTCTGTCATTTCTTGAAAAAGAAAAGTGAAAACCGATCCAGATTCTTCTTCAATAGGGATCTTAATTACTGTAAGTATTTGAAAACATCACTTTTCTGGTCTTTTTGAGTTCTGGACTCCAGTGATCATATAATCTCCATAGTTAGCACTGTGCACATTCATTTAAAGTATGTGATTTTATGCAAGTACCTCAGATATAAGTTTTCAGTACTGTGAATACTGAAGAGGCAAAAGCAGTTTATTTTATGCCTGTCCTTTCACTTTCCAGGATAACACTATAGCTTTTAGTTTTAAATACTAGGTAAGTGATGAATAATTATCTCCAAATTACAGATGAAGTTAAGAGACCTGTACTCTAGATCACACAGAAGAGAAAAGACAGAACTGTAATTCCAGCTTAGAGTCTATGATTGCAAGTACAACATTCCTTGTAAAATACTATTGTATAATCTTCCCCCTCAATGAGACAGAAAATTTGAGGTTTAAAAAATTAATTAAAATCATTGACTTTGAATATTTTTTATTGCAATCCCCAGAGATTTTTCTATTACAAATGTTCACTTTTTAAAAAATAAATTATGTTAAGATTCTCTTTTTAAAAAAAATCCCAGAACACTGCTGGGCAGTGGTGGGTGCACATAGTCCAGTGGGAGAATTGTTCAAGCCCAGGAGTTCTGGTCTGTCGTGCACTGTGACCGTGAGGTGTCCACACTAAGTTCCACATCAATACAGTGACCTCCTGGGAATGAGGGACCATCAGGTTGCCCAAGGAGGAGTGAAGCAGCCCAGGTCAGAAATGGAGCAGGTCAAAACTTTCATGCTGACCGGGGGAGGAATTGTACCTGTGAGTAGCCACACTGCAGCCTGGGCTACATAGCGAGACAGTCTCTAAGAAAAAAAAAAAAATTCAGAACAGAGAACATATTATCTTACCAATTTAATTTTTTTTTCTTAGGGACAGGGTCTCACTCTGTTGCCCAGGCTGGAGTGCAGTGGCATCATTGTGGTTCACTGCAACCTCGAACTCCTGGCTTCAAACAATCCTCCTGTCTTGGCTTCTCAAGTAGCTGAGACTACAGGTGTGTGCCCCATGCCCAGCTAATTAAAAAAAAAAAACATTTTGTAGAGATACGGTTTTGCTATGTTGCCCAGGTGGGTCTTGAACTCTTGGCCTTAAGCAGTCATCCCACCTTGGTCTTCCAAGTCATTGGGATTACAGGCATGAGCTACTGTGCCCAGTCTAATCTTTGTGCAAAGATGTTAAGGGGCAGAGGGCTGGTAGTCTCCTGGGGATGACACGCAGAAAGTCAAACACCACTGTGATGGTTAATACTGAGTGCCAACTTGATTGGATTGAAGGATACAAAGTATTGATCCTGAATGTGTCTGTGAGGGTGTTGCCAAAAGAAATTAACATTTGAGTCAGTGGGCAAGGGAAGGCAGATCCACCCTTAATCTGGTGGGCACAATCTAATCAGCTGCCAGAGAATATAAAGCAGGCAGAAAAACGTGAAAAGGAGAGGGGACCTAGCCTCCTAACCTACATCTTTCTCCCATGCTGGATGCTTCCTGCCCTCAAACATCAGACTCCAAATTCTTTAGTTCTGGGACTCAGACTGGCTCTCCTTGCTCCTCAGCTTGCAGACAGCCTGTTGTGGGACCTTGTGATCATGTGAGTTAATACTTAATAAACTCCCCTTTATCTATATCTATATCTATATCTGTATCTGTATCTGTATCTGTATCTGTATCTGTATCTGTATCTGTATCTGTATCTATCTGTATCTATATGTATATCTATGTCTGTATCTGTATCTGTATCTATATCTATATCTATATCTATATCTATATCTATATCTATATCCTATTAGTTCTGTCCCTCTAGAGAAACCTGACTAGTTTTAGTCTCCACCCTTGTGGGCACAGAGGCCATCTGGCCAGTTTGAGTGGTCCTGACAAAAGGCACCTCTTCCCCTGCAGGACTCAGCATTGGAGCCCTGCCTGAGGGTGAGGGAAAAGGTACCTCTCCATTTCATCCCGTATTATGCCTCTCAAGTTCCAGCAGTCCTTCTTGTGGACACTCCTGCCACACTGGTCTTTTCTCTGGGAAGCTGTGCCTGACATCCTCAATGAGGTCCTGATTCCTGGATAAAAACCCAGCGAACAACTGTGGGAGGTGACTTTCCACCAATAGTATTTGCTAACCTCACCTGCCAATTTTGCATCCCAGTGCTCAGAGACGATTCCTAAAACTGTGGAGGCCTGAGCTGTCCATGGTGATGGGCATGTCTTGCTTATTTACTCTCACTCCCCTTCTACTGGTTGGTTCTAATAATATTTAGCAGCTACTCAACAGTTAATTCCAATTCAAAAAAGAAACTCACTACCTTACCACGGCAATCAACAATAAACATTTCCAATATTAGCATCATCCATGAACATTTGCCGACTGCTTACTACGTGATAGTTTCTGCTGAGAAAAATATGCTGAGACTTGATGCTGAGATCCGGAATCAAATGTTTTGTTAGACTGGAAATATATTCCACAATAACTATGCCTCCAGGTAGCCTAAGCTCCTCATCATAGATACAGCTAAGATTCTTGCAGTTCCCACCCATTTTTAGAAGTAGGTGTTTCTAATAAATGACTGTTACAGCTATTATATGCTGAAGTCATGCAGGAAAATTACCCAGGTCTATATTTCCTCCTGAGCACATGTCACAAGATTGTTGAACTGGCCCCAAACACGCAGTATCTGCAGAGGTTAATAGAATATTTCCTCTATAAAATTGAGGTCATAGCTCTTGCCCCTCACAAGCTTTGTTTTCTTGTGCAAAACTGTCGTGACTTGCAGATGTGTAGTACTAAAAATAATAATTATAATTATAGACAAGTAGTGGTCATTATTTCACATAAAATTAATGATTTAATGCAAATGAATATAGAAGAAACGTTTTCGTAAGAGATTTGTGTTCCAGAGATGATGTAAACCTTCTGGCTTCTGCGGGCCATCTTGGGTAAGTCACCGGGTTTTTTCAGCCACTTTTTTCATATTCAGATCTTTACTGTCTATTCACTCATAATTCTCAAATATATATCTCAAACCAAGACATTTCTGAGAATGAGACTAAGTGTTTTTTCAGGTTGGGCTGAAAAATCAATTTCTCACAGTTCCAAAGTTTGGGAAGCCAGGATCAAGGTCCTGCAGATCCAGTGACTGGTGGAGCCCTTCTTCCTGGTTTGGAAAATGGCTGCCTTCTCCTTCTATCTTCACACAGCGGAGAGAGAAGGAGACGGTGAGAAATAGAGGAAGAATTCTAGGGAGTTCTACAATGTCTTCTAAAAGGATGCTGATCACATCATGGGGGCTCTACCTTTGTGACCTAATTACCTCCCCAAAGCACCACATTCTAATACCATCACATGGGAAGTGAGGGTTGCAACATCTGAATTTGTGAGGGGTCACAAACATTCAGTCCACGGCACTGACATACCCGACAGCAGAATCTCAGTGACGAGTTTCATTTGGGTGATATCCCTTCAATTCGTGTAAAGCCCTGAACTCCACCTCCTCTTTCTCAGCTGCTTTTCCTGTTTTCTCTGTCATGGTGATGCTGCTTCCTTCCACTCAAGTGACGAGGACAGGGTCCCACAGCTTACCATCTGCTTCTCTCACTCCCTCGTCTCGAATTGGTCACAAATTCCTACCAATGATACCACACAAGTGTCTCCTGGGCATGTCGTCTCCTCTCTTGAAAACATATGGTCTTAGTCCAGGTCTTCATTTATGCCTTCACCCAACATTTACTGTTTTTCTTTCTTTCATGCTGTTCTCCATGGTTTTGGTTAAATCAACTTCCTAAAATACAGAAAAAATAATGTCATTATTTGTTTAAAAACTCCCTATTTCTTCTGCATTGCTCATTTTTAAATAACACATTTTTGTTATTGTGGCAGGATACACATAACATAAAATGTACTGTCTTAACCATTCTGAGTGTACAGTTCTGGGGTACTGAGTCCATTCACGTGGTTGTGCAACCATCACCACCACCCATCTTTAGAATGCTTTCCATCCTTCAAAACCGAAACTTCATATGCATTAAACAACAATTCCCCACTTCTCACTCCCCTCTGTCCCTGGCAACCACCATTTAACTTTTTGTATCTGTGAATTTGACTATTCTAGATATCTCATATAAGTAGAGTCACACATTGTCTTTTTGTGACTGGTTTATTTCCCTTGGCTTAATGTCTTAAGGTTCATCCATGTTGTGGCACATTGCTATGATTTGAATGGATCAACTTGAAAATCCAGGTGTTACCAATGTGGTACTATGAAGAGGTGGGGGTTTTACATGGTGATTAGATCAAGAGAGCTCTTCCATCACGTGTGGGATTAGGTGCCCTTATCAAAGGACTTGATGAAGGAGTTTGTCCCCCTTTTGCTTTTCTTCCTTTTGCCATGTGAGAACACGTGCTCCTCCCTTCTGGAGGCTGCAGCAATAAGGCCTCTTCTTGGAAGTAGAGAGCTGCCCTGAACCAGATGATGAATCTGCTGGCATCTTGGTCTTGGACTTATAGCCCCCAGAACTATAAGAAATAAATTTCTGTTCATTATAAATTATCCAGTTTTTGGTATTCTGTTACAGCAGCACAAGCAGACTGAGACACATATATAAGGATTTCTTCCTTTTGATGGGTGAATAATATTCCATTGTATATGTACAGTACATTTCAATTATTCTGTCATCTATAGGTGGCCCTGAGAGGTTGCTTCCATATTTTGACTATTGTAAATAATGCTGCTGTGAACATGAGTGTACAGATATTTGGGTCTGTGCTTTCATTCCTCTTGGGTATATACCCAGAGGTAGAATTGCTGGATCATATGGTAATTCTATATTTAATATTTTCAGGAACTGCCACACTGTTTTCCACAGCTGTTGCACCAGTTTACCTTCCCACCAACAGTGCTCAAGGGTTTCAATTTCTCTACATTCTTGCTAACACTTGTTATTTTTATTTTCTGTTATTTAGTTATTTCTTTTTTTTTTTTTTTGAGACGGAGTCTTGCTCTGTCGCCCGGGCTGGAGTGCAGTGGCCGGATCTCAGCTCACTGCAAGCTCCGCCTCCCGGGTTTACGCCATTCTCCTGCCTCAGCCTCCGGAGTAGCTGGGACTACAGGCGCCTGCCACGTCGCCCGGCTAGATTTTGTATTTTTTTAGTACAGACGGGGTTTCACCGTGTTAGCCAGGATGGTCTCGATCTCCTGACCTCGTGATCCGCCCGTCTCGGCCTCCCAAAGTGCTGGGATTACAGGCTTGAGCCACCGCGCCCGGCCTAGTTATTTCTTTTTGATAATAGTCTAACGTGTGTGAGATTGTATCTCATCATGGTTTGATTTGCATTTTCCATTATAACTAGTGATGTTGAAGATCTTTTCAAGTAGCTACTGGTCATTTGTGTATCTTCCTTGGAGAAATATCTATTCAAATCCTTTGCCCAGTTTTTGGATAAGACTGCTTTTTTTGTAATTGAGCTTTAGGAGTTCTCTATATATTCTAGATATTAATCTCTTATCAGATATATGATTTTCAAATATTTTCTCCAATTCTGTGAATTGCCTTTTTGCTTTGTTCATAGGGTCTTTTGATGCATAAAATTTTAAAATGTTTGTAAAATCCAATGTCTAATTTTTCTTTATTGCATGTGCCTTTAGTGTCATACCCAAGAAATCATTACCAAATCTAATGTCATGAAGATTTTATCCTACGTTTTCTTTTAAGAGTTTTATAGTTTTAGTCTTTATATGTAGATCTTTGATCCATTTTGAGTTGATTTTTGCATACGGTGCCACTTTTATATACGGTGCCCACATTAATTTTGCATTTGGGTATTCAGTTTTCCCAGGACCATTTGTTAAAAAGAGGGTGAATCTTCTTTCCACATTGAATGGTCGTGGCACTCTTGCTGAAAATAATTTGACTATATACACAAGGGTTTATTTCTGGGCTCCCTGTTTTGTTCCATTCATCTATATGTCTTAAGGGATACTTAATGTCTTAATTTGGATACTGTCTTAATATCAGTACAACACAGTTTTCATTCCTGTAGCTTTGTGCTAAGTTTTGAAATCAGCATACATGAGTCCTCCAGCTTTTTTTTTCAATCAAGATTGGCTGTTTGAGATCCCTTGGGATTCTGTATAAATTTTAGGATGGGTTTTTCTATTTCTATGAAAAACTGTGATTTTGTTAGTGATTACATTAAATTTCTCAATCACTTTGGGTTATATTGACATCTTAACAATATTGAGTGTTCCAATCTATGAACATGAATCTTTCCATTTATTCATGTCTTTAATTTATTTCAGCAATGTTTTATAATTTTTTTTTTCTTTGAGACAGAGTCTAGATCTGTCACCCAGGCTGGAGTGCAGTGGCACGATCTCGTCTCACTGCAATCTCTGCCTCCTGGGTTCAAACAATTCTCCTGCCTCAGCCTCCTGAGTAGCTGGGATAACAGTCATGTGCCACCACATCCAGCTAATTTTATTTTTTTTTATTTTTTTTTTTTTGTATTTTTAGTAGAGACAGAGTTTCACCATATCGGCCAGGCTGGTCTTAAACTCCTGACCTTGTGATCTGCCCAGCTCAGCCTCCCAAGATGCTAGGATTACAGGCGTGAGCCACTGTGCCTGGCCTATAGTTTTTATCATACACATCATTAACTTCTTTAGTTAATATGGGTATTTTATTTTTGATGCTATTGGAAATTGAATTGTTTTCTTAATTTTATTTTCAGATTGTTCATTGTTGTGTAGAGAAATGCAACTGATTTTTTGCATATTTGCATATACAACTGATTTGTAATCCTATTTCATTGCTAAATTTGTTTACTAGTTCTAGCAGGTATTTTGTAGAAGCTTTAGGGTTTTCTATATATGATCATGTCATCTGTGAGCAGAGGTAATTTGACTTTTTCCTTTCCAAATTTGGATGCATTTTATTTCTTTTTTTCTTGTCTGATTGCTTTGGCTAAAACATCTAGTACTATGATGAACATATGTCATGAAATTGGGCATTTTTGCCTTTTTCTCTAGTTTAGATGAAAATATTCAGTCATTCACTATTGAGTATGTTTGCTGTGGGTTTTTTATATGTTATGTCTATTATGTTAAAGTAATTTTCTTTTTTTCTAGTTGTTGAGTGTTTTTATCATGAAAGGATGTGGAATTTTGTCAAATGCTTTTTCTGCTTCAATTGTGATAATCAGTTCCTCCTTCAGTTTTGTTAATGGGGTATATGACATTGATTGATTTTCATATGTTGAACCATTCTTATAAATACTACTTGTCAGGGGTTATAAACTCTTTAATGTACTGTTGAATTTGGTTTGTAGTATTTTGTTGAGAATTATTGCATCAATATTCATAAGAAATATTAGTCTGTAGTCTTTGTCTGCCTATGTTTTCAGAGTCATGCTGGCCTCATAGAGTTAGGAAATGTTCTTTTCTCTCAAGTTTTTGGACAAGTTTGCAAGGGTTTGACATTAATTCTTTGTGAAATGTTTGGTAGAACTCACCAGTGGAGCCATCAGGTCTGGGCCTTTATTTTGTTAGATGTTGATTCTTTATTTAATCCCTATACTAGTTATGGGTATATTCAGGACTTCTATTTCTTCGTAATTAAGTCTTGACCAGTTTTGTGTTGCTAGTGATTTGTCCATTTCATTTAAGTTACCCTACTGATTGGTGTACATGTGTTCACAGTACTCTTACAACTCTCTCTCTATTTTTTTTGCTCTACCATTGGTAGGAATGTTCCCATTTTCATTTCTGATTTCAGTAATGTTAGCCTTCTCTCTTTTCTTAGTCCATTTAGTTAAAGATTTGTCCAATGTTATGATTTAAAAAAATTGGTTTTGTTGATTTTCTCTGTTGTTATTCATTTTCTATTTCATTTATCTCTGTTGCAATTTTTATTTTTTTCCTCCTGCTGTCTTTGGCTTTAGTTTTTTCATTATCAGTTAAATTGTTGATTTGAGATCTTTCTTCTTTTTTACATAATGGTTTATAGCTGTAAATCTCCCTCTTTGCATTCCTTTCATTGCATCTCACAGTTTTAGTAGGTTGTGTTTTCACTATTATTGTCTCAAGATATTTTATTTCCATTTTGATTTTTCTTTGATCCACTGGCTTTTTGAAAGTGTATTGTTTAATTTCCACAAATTTATAAATTTTCTGGTTTTCTTCTGTTATTGATTTCTAACTTTATCCTGTTGTCATTGGAGAAGATACTTTGCATGATATCAATTTTTAAAAATATATTGATACTTAATCTGTGGCCTAACATATGGTCTATCCTGGAGAATGATCTATGTGCACTTGAATGTACTTTCTGTTGTTGTTGAGTGGAATGTTCTACATATGTCTGTTAGATTTATTAGATTTATCCCTTTATTGCTTTTCCCCATACTTTCTAAATTGTATATTACAGTATTCAAGTCCTTTTGTAGTCAACTTCAAAACAAGGTGGTTGTCTGAGACTCGTGTCTCACTAGACCCAAGCTCATTCTATGTGACAGTCACATGGAATCAGTTGCCAGCCTGCACAAAACATACCCTTTCATCCGTTACTGTCTCTACCCACGGTATCCTTACTTCTTTCTCTGCTCAGAACTTCCAATGCTTCTTTCAAGACTGACAACAAAAGAGGGAGAATGTGTGGACCTCTACAGGCTGCTTTAGATTCCCTTCCTCAGCTCCCTTAGCACTCTGTGTCACCCATCTTATGTGTGTATCACACTGGATTGTAAATGTTTGAAATGTCCACATCTTTCACACCTAAAAAAAATTCTCAGTGCTGTACTAAATTGGTTACATAATTAGAAAAGATACATTTTCTGAACTGAATTACAGAATTTGGCAGTTATTTCACAGTTAGCTGCCTAAATGACCACCCTCAATTGGTGAAAACTTCCAAGGTGGAGATAGTACTCAATTAATGGAATTTTCATTGTTTCTTCTCTGTCCATAGCCCCCCACAGCCCTTATAGCACAAGGTAGACACTAAATCACTAAATAAAAGTGGAAAGAATCCAAGACTGAATCTCCCTCGTGTTGTCTTCTCTACTCAAAGCTTCTGCGGACATGCACGTGTGTCTTTTGGTTTTCCTGCCCCCTTGATGAAGGACCAATGGTGTTTCCGTTGCTCATTGTGTTCAAGGAGGGAGGGTTTAGTTCTGCGAGTTTCTGGGGTTTTATTTGATGAATTCATCTGCTCATTTTTACTGATTAGAAATTTCTGTCACATTATAGGATAGCTGAGAGTTCAAGATTATTGGGACTACGGGCATATCATTTTTGTTCCATTTAAATTGCTGTGAAATGGAACATTAAGCTTGGCATAGATCACATTTCAATATCATTCTTAGCTGTCTGAAACTTGCATAATTAACCATCGTAAAATTTGGTCAGCTATATAATCAGTCAGCTGCAAAAGGACACCACGAGCAAGGGAGCATCACTGGAGCCATGACATGTATTGTGTGCTGTGGACAAATACTACAATATATTATGTGCTACATATATTATACAATATATTATGTGCTATAAATACTACATATATTGTGTGCTGTGGACAAATAAGAAAGCACACAAATGTGCAGGACAATCTTAATTCATTGTCTCACATGACAAACCCAACTGCTCTTCAAAACGGGTCAAGGAAAGCAAGACAGAGGAGTGCCACAAGATCATACTTATGGGACGAAATCGGGCATGTTCAGGGTGGTATGGGTATGGAGAAGACTATATTTTTCATGAGTTAGTGTTGACGATGTATGTGCCGCCAATCTTTCTCTCCCTTCTTGGGGCTCAGATTCCAAAAGATATACATGGTCGATTTTGATATTCATGCTAGCTGCTTTCTGGTAAAAGATGGTGAGAAGCAGGGAGCCAGCTGGAAGTTTTCACTGATTTGGATTTATCTGTAGTATCAGAAAGACAGAATCCAGATGTGCCTTTTGTTGTTTAATTGGTCTTTCCTCTTTTGTTCTCCTTATACCGTCCCCTGCCATGAGTCCTCTCTCTATTTCTGTTACATGACGGAGCATCCTAGCTTCCATGATGTCCTTTCCTTTGCCTGCTTTCAGAAGGTTTGTAGCTTAATGAGGGTCAACCACTGGTTCTGGTTTTCATGTGAACATGGCAATTCTGAATAAGAAGCCCTAGTAGAACTTGGCTCTTGTGATAACTCACATTACATGTGTGTTATGTCCGGAGGCTCGGATACTTCTTGCTATCTACGCTACATAAACATGAAACTTAGCAAGTAAAGCAACAGCAGCTTGTTACTTCTCAGGCTTTTGTGGATTTGCTGAGCTGAGCTGAGCAGATCTTCTGCTCCACTTGGTGTCAGCTGGGATTGCTCTTGCCTCCACCTTCAGCTGAAGGCCTGGTTGGGTCTGGCACTTTCAGAATGGCCTCTCTCACATGCCTAGCCATTGGTGTTGCATAAGAGCTCACTCTTCCTGAACAATTTCTACTTGCTTCCTTAGACAGTAGTGACAGGGGTCCAAGAGAGTAAAAGCAAATACTTTCAGTCCTGTTAAGGGCTAGACCTAAAACCTACACCTGTTCAACAAGTCACAAGTTCAACCTCTATACAAATGAAGGGAAAATAAACACAATTCCTTGACGAAGGAGGAGGATTCACACACAGCGGAGGGAGCAGTTGTTGCAGCCCATCTTTAAAGACCACTGACCACACTCCAGTTCAGTTCAGACTTCTCACAGACACCGTTACGGGGTCCTGTGGACCACTAATCCCAGGATGCAAGCTGGAAATGGAAGAGTGTTAGGGCTGGCTGTGTATGAAGCCTTCACATGCCTCACACCCAAAAACTCAGGATGAGGTTGAGCCCCTCTTCCTTGAGCTGCCACCCTGCCAGATGTTGCTTCTACTTTAACATGAACAACACTAATTGCAAAGAGTTTACTGGGATAGTTTTTGAAAGAGGACCCAGTTTTCACTTTGATTAAACTTCTTATCCCAAACCACAGGTTTTCCCTTTATCAAGAAGACCTGAAGCAAAGAGAGGGTGGTGATCTGTCCAGGTAAGGACACTGCTATTACCTTACACCTTACCTGGTATTTCTTGTCCCTTCTAGTTATCAGAAACGCTCTTTGCTTAGGTAAGTTGCCCAGCTTCTCTTGGCCTCTTTTGTCATGTATACAATCAAAGAATTTGACTTACATCCTTCAAAGCTGTGAAAAACTCATTTTATTTTCCAGGTTTCACCTTAATACTGTAGTCAATCAACTGGATGTTTTTGTCCAAAGTCTTCATCCAGCTAACTTTGACCTCAACAGAGAAACATGGGAGATGACTGGCTGAATGGTTTATTTTTCCTGCAAATGCTTTAGCATTATATAGACATGGATGTAGTGTGCCCTCAGGCATCATGAGGAACTGACAATTTTTGGTTTTGAAAAATGAGCTAAACCTGTCCCAATAATTTTGTCTAGCACTGCACCTCAATGAATAACTCAGCTAATTTACACTATAGTCATTTGTGCATTATGAGTGTACATGCTTTGAAAGTATTTCTAGCTGGGCGCGGTGGCTCAAGCCTGCAATCCCAGCACTTTGGGAGGCCGAGACGGGTGGATCACGAGGTCAGGAGATCGAGACC